>NC_135213.1:35739651-35842151 GCF_052324685.1 Brachyhypopomus gauderio
GTTTTTAACTCAACATCATCGATGTGTCCATCTCCCACAGATCAATGTCCACACTCACACAGGACCTGATGCTAGAGAGGTTTAACAGAGGCAAAGCCTCAAAGTTTGACAAGCAAGTCTCCATCCCCAGCCCTGGTGAGTCAGACTACTAGTGCCCCCTGGTGGTCACTCACAACTGCCACGTTCTAACAAGGATCTTCCAATGCACTGAACACCTAATCATGTTTTTTGGGATATTATCGCAAAAAAAATGCGGTACTTCATTTACTGGTATATGATTCATCTCACCCATGAAAATGTACATAAAAATGTAAAAATTTAGAGGAATAGTAAAAAGTAATATTGAAGTCTGAAGTCTGAATATTGAAGTCATTCCAGTTCTTAGGAGAGTTTTAGTGTTCAGTGTCGTTTCCCCTTTTCCCCAGAATCCTCCAGGCCGCGTAACGTGACGGTGGTTGTGGGTTCGGACCTGGTCCTCCCCTGCCAGCTGGTGTCCAACCTGGCGCAGCCGTCCTGGGTTCTGAACGAGCGTGAGCTGGTTCTGTCTGCGGGCGGAGCCGGGGCGAGCGGAGCCGGGGCGGGCGGGCCGCGCTTCGACCACGCCCTCCGGGCCCTGGTGGTGCCGCAGGCCGGGCCTCTCCAGGCCGGCCACTACATGTGCTACTCGGAGGAGCAGGGGGTGAAGTTCCAGTCGGAGCACTACCTAGTGGCCGTGGTGGCCAGCGCGCCCGTCTTCATCGAGCCGCGGGCCCCCGACGCCAGCATGGGGCTCTTCTGGGTCCTGGTGATCACGCTGGGTGCCGCCTGCCTCCTGCTGCTCATCGCTGCCCTCTATCTGCGGCGGAGGCTGAAGCTGGCATTGGGTAAAGGAGCGGAGATGAAACCCCTGGAGAGCACGCTGGTTTACCCCATCACGCTGCCCAAGGAGCCACCCACCTTCGTGCCCAGCAAGATGCCCAGCGACGAGGACCGCTTCTGGGAGACCGGCGCCAACTATTACTACTCCGATGGCTCGCTGAAGATCGTGCCGGGCCACGCCATGTGCCCCAACACCAGCTCCTCGTCCCCGAGCGCCATACCGGGCCAGCCCCTACACTCACCCAGCCGCCTCAGCCTGACCAACATCCGTAACTCCGGAACCAACGGCTACGTGCGGCTCAACCTGAGCCTGACCGGGGAGGAGAGGGGCAGCGTGGGGGCGGGGCTAGGGGGCGGCGCCGGGCTGGGCCTGGGCGGGAGGGAGGCCGACTACTCCAGCCCCTTTAAGGAGGAGTTGAGGCGAACCCTGCAGCAGCGCAGTGTGCTGCCGGACGCCAACCCCGAAGAGTCGTCGGTGTAGAGCTGCGGAGAGACCCTGACCTTTAAACTACCTCCCTCCGTTCCTGGAGAAGAATCCTCTCTCTCACACACACACACACGCCATTTAACTCATCCTTTCAGCCGATGATGCCCGGCTTTCCGCTGTGGGGGGGGGGTGTTTGCTTGATTCCTACCAGTGCAGCAGGTTGTTGACCCCCCTCCCCCCCCACTTTAGTAGAAACCTTGTCCTCCGCATTCAGCTCATCCTAACTAAAGCTTTTTTGGATTTTACTGGGTCTGAGGCGGTGGGATGAAAACACAGGTACAGCTTTGGGGCTGGATAACGGACGTAGCTGTCAGTCAGACTGGTGCGACGTGCCACTGGCTGACAGGTGAGAGGTTACACAGGTCTCCTTGTTGTGATTCACCTCAGGGAGCTTCACCTGGGTGAGTTTTAAGACAGGTGATTGGATCTATTTCACCGGTTGTGAACGGAGATGCAGACGGGGCCGAGATTGGACAAATGAAAACTTTCTGCAAGACGACAATCGAGCTTTTCTCTCGGGTGGCAAACCAGAAGAGAGGAATATATGGGAAAGGAATGGGCCGTTGAGGGCATGGGGGGGTGGGGGTGTGGAGGTTGGGAGGGTGGGGGTGTGGAGGTTGGGTGGGTGGGGGGTGCTGACAGGAGCTGTCAATGAAAGCCAGAACAAATGGATACAAATAAAGGAGAATCTGCCAGACTTTCTATACAGCTTCGTTTAAGGTTTTACATTTTGTTTTTTTCTGTTGTCTTTTCAAACTCAAAGCACTAATATATTGTGATGTTGTTTGTAATTTAAAGACCTAAAGATTTTACTTCTCTTCTTTAATACTTGGACTGATACGGTAGGAGACCAGGGACTGTTGAACTGTTGAACTGTGGGTGCAGTGCTCATCTCTGGGGCCCAACACACCTTTAATTCAAACACACCGTGCAACAGTTGTGTGGAATGTCTTAGCAAATCTGCTAAGCCACATTAGAGATGTACATCATGACTGTACTGGATGTATCTGCAAGTGCATTGCTATGTGTGTGTGTGTGTGCGTGCGTGCGTGTGTGTGTGTGTGTGTGTGTGTGTGTGTGTGTGTGTGTGTGTGTGTGTATGTGTGTTTGACTGGGGCCACTAGAATGAGTTGCCAAAGGAAACACCTCCTGAACTCACCAAACTAGGTGAATGGAATTCTGGGAGGTGGAATGGAACTTCATCAGAACATTCTAGAACACACTGCCCTTTATGGCCTAAGAATGAATCGTTCACAAGGAGTTGGACACAAGGAAAATAAGAGGCCTGATTGGGTGCTTGTACAGACCCAAAGGATGTGTCAGTAACCAATCAGAGGCTAAGGTTGATCCAATGCAGGTAAATCTTTTATACAGAAAAACCACACTAAAATAACACTCTCTTTTTATATATAGGGCGTGGGTTATGAAATGACTCGTTATTTCAGCTTGGAACTCGCGCCATGGTGGTTTGTGGTTTCCACGGTTTCGCTGAGTCTGCACTCGCAAGAGACACGCGTGTTTGTCTTTTCTCCATGTCACAGGTTCTCTGTGTTACATCTCAGACACACTAGAGAAGGACACAAGTTCAGCACAGACAGAAAGGAGACCTAGGTACTATGGGGCTTTCTGCTGGTTTCTACTTTGATGCATGACATGCTGCAAAAGCCGATCTTGCCACCATTTACACGGTCACGACTTCTGCAGCGGAACCGCTGAAAGTCTTATTCGTGGTTGAGAATCTTTCAACAAAAAAAAAAAAAGGACGAAAAAAATGTTTTTTTTATTCTTTCGCTGTGCCTCTTCACCTTGGGGTAAGCCAAAGCAGACTGCATGTGTTCCTACACCCTGTTTTTCTTTTTTTTTTATACATCTCCTGTTTCTTTATTTAACTTCAGAGTCCATCCACTGCAGAGAGAAGAACTGTTCTATGGGATCTTAAAGAAAATTCTATTTGTTATTGGTCTTTTTTGGATGGGAGGGGGAAAAAAATATATATATATATATATATATATTGTGGCATGACAGCTTTATGATGTTTTCAAGCAGCTATTCATTCGGTATGCGATCTACCATAGTCCAGAACAGACGGGGAACATTTTTAGAACTGGGAGTGGAATGGAGGTTTGGAATAGACTTACAGCCTTCCAGAGGAGGAGTGGCCTGTCAGAGGAGTGGCCTGTCAGAGGAGTGGCCTGTCAGAGGAGTGGCCTGTCAGAGGAGTGGCCTGTCAGAGGAGTGGTCTGTCAGAGGCGTGGCCTGTCAGAGGAGTGGCCTGTCAGAGGAGTGGTCTGTCAGAGGAGTGGCCTGTCAGAGGAGTGGCCTGACAGAGGAGTGGTCTGTCAGAGGCGTGGCCTGTCAGAGGCGTGGCCTGTCAGAGGAGTGGTCTGTCAGAGGAGTGGTCTGTCAGAGGAGTGGCCTGACAGAGGAGTGGTCTGTCAGAGGCGTGGCCTGTCAGAGGCGTGGCCTGTCAGAGGAGTGGTCTGTCAGAGGAGTGGTCTGTCAGAGGCTGTGGTCTGTCAGAGGCGTGGTCTGTCAGAGGAGTGGCCTGACAGAGGCGTGGTCTGTCAGAGGCGTGGTCTGTCAGAGGCATGGTCTGTCAGAGGCGTGGTCTGTCAGAGGAGTGGCCTGTCAGAGGAGTGGCCTGTCAGAGGAGTGGCCTGACAGAGGAGTGGCCTGTCAGAGGCGTGGTCTGTCAGAGGCGTGGCCTGACAGAGGCGTGGTCTGTCAGAGGCGTGGTCTGTCAGAGGCATGGTCTGTCAGAGGCGTGGTCTGTCAGAGGCATGGCCTGTCAGAGGAGTGGCCTGTCAGAGGAGTGGCCTGTCAGAGGAGTGGCCTGACAGAGGAGTGGCCTGTCAGAGGCGTGGTCTATTACATTATTCTTTCAAACCTAGTTTGAAAGTTCCATGGCAAGGCAAAAAAAAGTCTTACAGACTTCTCAGGGTGGGGCTTTCGAACTTTGTGAAACTTCCATAAAAAATGTATATTTACAAATTGGAATTTCACTAATTGTTTCAATTTTGAATGATTAACTAGTTATCATTTAATTTTATGAAAACAAAATGCTAAATAAACAAGTCCTTAACAGTGGAGCCATACGGCCCAATCGATTGCTGCATTGAACACATGCAAATCTGTTCCCCTAAGAAGCCCAATGATTGGTCTAGGCTTTTCACACTCCAGTCACTGATTACATTACTGCAACTGCATGTATGCAAACTATCTTTGCAAAAAAAAAAAAAGAAAAAAAAAAGAAAATACTTTTTTCAACCTTCATACTTGCACACTTCAGTGTGTGGACTTCAATGTAGGGCCCTATGAGCATGCAAGGGCAGACAGGCATTGAGAAACAGGACACATCCTAAAGGATATTCAATCTGGGCATTGACCCACTTTCACAAAGTGATGGACGCTAAAGCTAACGGAGAGGGACGGACACCCATCCTGCGTCCCCCACCGCCTGCTTCGTCCTGCAGCCAGACTCATCGTCATGGACATCATCACTCCAGCCTTTCATCTCTGGATAGACTTTAATCTTTTAAAGTTGCTGTTTTGTTTTTGTTTTTTATTTGTAGCTTGCTTATGTTTTTTAATACCTGTGTCTCCTGTTGTCGCTGTTTTTCTTATTATTAATAATAATTTTATTATTAATTTTAAGGATTTGTTGAGTAACTTATTTTGCTTGTACAAAAATATCAATATTTATTACCATTGTACATATTGTCCTTATTTTTTATATATGTATATATCTACATAAAATAAAGTAGAGTTTACTTCAAAGTGTGTACTGTGCCTGGAGTAGATTGGAGGGGTAGATAGGGCAGATGGGGTATATGGGGTAGATAGACAATCATGGTGACATGTGAAACTTGTTCTTGGGGGACACACGGCTGTAATCTGTTACCTCGGACAAGTGCTGGTTTATCAGTTACCTCAGAAACAGTTACTGGTTTATCAGTTACCTCAGAAACAGTGACTGGTTTATCAGTTACCTCAGAAACAGTTGCTGGTTTATCAGTTACCTCGGAAATAGTGACTGGTTTATCAGTTACCTCAGAAACAGTGACTGGTTATCAGGATGGAGCCGTTTTAAACCCTTCAGACATACACGTGCGGGTGCTATGAGCTGTACGATGACGTTGGAGCCCCATGCAGGCCGGAGCATCCGCGTTCAGCAGTTGTTCCCACAGTCCCGAGACGCCACGCTAATCGCTCTGCTCTGCAATCCATTCTCATTAAGCAGCCAAAAAGGAGCTCTATTGACACGCCTGCGTTGCATACAAATATAACTACAGATGCTTGGCTCATTTAGGTAATGCTCATTATCAGCTTGTTTTTCTGACACACACACGCACACACACACACACACACACACACACTGCCTCTGTTCTGCACGGGGTCTCATCTGCCTCATGCTGTCAGAGAGACTTCCAACTGTGTGCCGTAGCAGAGGCTGCAGAGAGGCGTGCATCACTGTGTACACAGCTGGACAACTCCACCCGCTCCACCCTCGGGTCTTTATAGGTCACCAGTCAACAACAAGGGGAGGGAGATGGAGAGAGAGGAAGAGAGGATGAGGGAGGTGAGACTGGGGTGATGGAGAGAGAGATGCAGGGATGTCGGTGGGAAAGGTTGAGGTTAGTGAGATAGAGAGGAGACGAGGTGATGTGACACAGATGACTGAAGGTTGTCTGTGGTGGATGACTGCATGTCTGAGAGGACTCAGTCACTGATCAGTGAGATTGTAAAGAAGCTTTTGATCCTGTCCAACATACAACATTGTGTTTACGTGCAGATGTGGAACTGTAATTATGTCTTTTTTTCATGTGGTAAAACTTGAAACCTATCATTACAGCCAGTTGAAGTGAGAGATGAGAATAGATGTGTTTAGCAAATCAGCAGCACAGCTCCGTGTGTGGTGTGTGCGTGCATGCCTTTGTGTGTATGTGTGTGTGTGTGTGCATGTCAGGTATTTGTCTAAGGTGCCAGGAAGACATGAAATAATGTTGCTATGAGGAGTTATTTTATGTTGTTTTTTTATTTGTTTGTTTGTTTGAAGCATTCTTTTGAAAAACAAAGACAGAGCTCCAGGTTAAATCTAGAAATGGTTAGCTGTAATAACACAGCTAGTGTGAATAATCCCTGCAAAAAATATTAATGCCAGGCACAGTGTGTGTACATGTGTCTCAGTCACAGAAAACCACAACAGTTCTGACACTCAGACCTTTTGACGTCTGGAGAAAATGCGTCTTTCACCTGAAAAGCTCTAAGAGAATTCTGAGGTTTCCTTTTGGTCGCTGAGGTTAAGGACAGGTACATAACAGATTCCTGCTACATTCACAGTTTAATAGAAAACCTCTGTGCATGCAGTCAAAGAAGAGATAAAGAGAGAGAATGTGAAAAGGGAAAGGGAGAGAAAGAAGGATGGAGAGTGTAGGATGAGAGAGTGATGATGGAAGATAAAGGGGAGTGGGGGAGGACTGTAGAAGATGGAGGGGGTGGATAAGGGAAGGGGTAAAAGACGGAGTGGGTGTTAGCCCTGCCAGTGTACAGAAATACACTACAGCAGTGGATGAGGTGTCCCGAGTGGCCAAAAATGTTCTGACAACATCGTCACACATACATTTTCTATTAGCATAAATTATATACCCCATATTTGTCACTAAACATCTTCAGGTTTGGCAATAATTAGGCCGATAGAGTGATCCTCTCGATGTTAAACTGGTGGTTTTGTGTTTTCCTGACATCATTAAGTGAAATAAATGTACTCATGCACAACCAAAACAACAACATAGCCTTCCCTGCACTTAAATAACACTATAAGCTCAGCAGCCAATGTCCAAGAGTTTGGGATGAGGCCCACTCACTGGGTTCGTTAACACTGATTGAGGACAGTGTTCTTATTGGAGCCTTCGAGCACCTGCAGTTCTGTAGTCAGTGGTGCTGTTATTGGTGATTGAACGTCTCTGTTAGAGCCTGTTGTGCTGCAGGGCATCCTGGCTGGGTGTTTTAACACTGTTAACACTACTCAGTGACACACCATCACGTTTGGCTGGCTATTTCTGTACAGGTGAAGTAACGGGATGAAGCCTTATGTAGCTGTCTCACACCTCTCTGTCTCACAGCTGTCTGTCTCACTGCGTCTCCTCCCTGTAGAGCTGCAGCTAGGCTGTCATACCTGTCTCACACCAGTCTGTCTCGCTGCATCCCTTCTCTGTACTGCTGCAGCTGCCATAGCTGTCTCACTAGTTGTTTGTCTCACTGCGTCTCCTCCCTGTACTGCTGCAGCTAGACTGTCATAGCTGTCTCACAGCTGTCTCACTGAATCACCTGCTGGTACTGCAGAGGCTAGGCTGTCATGGCTGTCTCACAGCTGTCTGTCTCACTGAATCTCTGCTCAGTTCATGAGGTTCTTGCTGTATCCACAGTTGCTCAATATGTCCGTACACACATTCTACCATTAATGCCTATCTAACCTTGAAATGTGCTGTAAATCAATGTCTTAAGTAAAGACATCCGCTCTTTTACAGTTAGAGGCAGTGGCTTGCTAAGATATCCAAGTATTGACTAAAGTAATTCAAGAGGTTGTAATTCTTAAAGTGATTAAGTAAAAAACTATAAAATAAACAAAGGGATACAGTTTATAAAATACAATGTGTTATGTCATTTAAACTAAACTGGTGGTTGTTGTGTAGTGACTCAGACAGACTGCAAAGTTGTTAGCAACGGAGACAGAAATTTGTCCTTTGTAAGTGATGCACAGTGACTAATACAGTTCAGCACTAGTGTTCTCTTTATGGCCAAACCTTAAAGGAAGCGTAAAGTTGTAAATCATTTATTTTTATTATTCAGTTTGTTTCTACAAGATGTCTTACATAATAGTAGTCCTACGGTTTCATACACGAAGTTCTAAAATACTTAGCTATTGATGGAACTATGACACCAATGGTAATTTGTCACTAAAAATCTCTATTGTTCAGACTTAATTGGCATCTTCTATGTGCTGTTTATCCAGTGAACATTATGTTAGTTTGTATTCTAGAACACCACACTCAGAAAAGTGGCCTTACAAAATCTCGAATTATTCTTCTCACTCATAATTGCCCACAAGGAAAATAATAAAAAGGTCAAGTGCTTGTTTTGTTTTTTCTCATACTCCCAAACTTAGTCCAATGCATATCATTTGTCCTTCACATGATGTACATTTGACAATATCAAACTGAAACTGATTAAAGTCTAAAGAGCAACATTAGGCAGTTTTCAGAAAATTGTAAATGTTTACAAGCGATATTACAAGGATTCAGACAGGAATGAGTTTGACCAGGTCAGTGGGAGTTAGTGTTCAGGGCCTCTCAATGTGGGGGGTCTCAGGAGGCCTTAGACTACGGGGCCCAATGACACACCACTGCAGGTGTATGAGTTAGATCAATATGTACAAATCACTAAATCAACATATTTAAAGGTAATGTCATATGTCCTCAAGCCACTGGGTCCATACAGCAGGGTTGCCAACTCTCACGCATTGAGCGTGAGACACACGCATTTGATGGTCTTCTCACGCTCTCACACCACA
This sequence comes from Brachyhypopomus gauderio, assembly GCF_052324685.1. Taxonomy (NCBI): domain Eukaryota; kingdom Metazoa; phylum Chordata; class Actinopteri; order Gymnotiformes; family Hypopomidae; genus Brachyhypopomus; species Brachyhypopomus gauderio. The sequence continues at coordinate 35,748,567 of NC_135213.1, forward strand.
CATTTGATTTCTCAAGCCAAAAAAAAAATCTAGTTTATTTACCTCTGATCCATATCTATGATTCAATGGGTTACTAGTTTGCTCTGGCGCCAACCACTGGCGATCGATCGCGATATACTTAATTTATTTATTTAAAATAATAGGGCATGGCCTGGTGGTTAGGGAACTGGTCTTGTGACCGGAGGGTTGTGGGTTTGATTCCCAGACCTGAGGCCATGACTGAGGTGCCCCTGAGCAAGTCCCTTAACCCTCACTTGCTCACTTGTATAAAAAAAAGAGATAAAAATGTAAGTTGCTCCGGATAAGGGCGTAAGCCAAATGCCATAAATGTAAATGTAATTTGTGTCCATTTTACACCCCGCCCCCCTCCCCTGGTCAATGATTTACACTCGACCCCCCCTCCAGGTTCAAATCTCACTCCAAGTGATCTTGAAAAGCAACCCTGCATACAGTCCTCCACTGACTCCATACACTGCTCACTGACCTCATGGTTCTGGGGCCCTTGTGCTAATCCATCCAAGTAAAATAAAGGTCCACCATAAAATCCTCCTGCACAAACAACACACACACACACACACACACACACACAGTTTCAGCCACTAAAACATGACAAAAACAAAGACAAAACACTGAAATGTTAAAATCAAAGTAGTCAATTCAATCATATTCTGATTAAAACATCCAGTGCAATCAAAATGTGACCAAACAGATGTCCCCTGGCCTTCGCAGGCATTTAAACTGGCATTGATTTTCTTTTGATGTCCAGAATTACAAATGTTGTACACAGTGGTATATTCAAAGGCAAAACAAAGAAAATAAAGCAAAGGAGGTGATTTTAGTAAAAAAAATCCTTTAGTTTTAAATAAATAAACCTGCCAATTGTTGTGATGCAAATGAAATGGAAAAGATTATGAAGAATGTTAGCCACACAGAGAATATTGGCATGTGCTAATGGCCGCTGTGTGGCCCCTGAGGGGGCAGGTTCAACGTCAAAGCTATGTCACCACATCAACCACCACCATTAATTGTGATATTAGTTCCTTGACAGTTCCTAGTCATGGTATTGGCATTTGCGGTGTAGGGGTCTTTTTACAGAGAACATAGGCCTACTGCTCATGTTTGCGTATGGACGGTCTACAGAGTTGTATAATCCAGGTTCAAAAAGTAAAAGTCCTCACCAGGATTTTGCTCAGACTTCGTGGATTGTGTTGATTCCACTAATTTTACCTGGATTGCACTAATTAATAAATCTAGCAAGCTTGAGCAAAGTCCTGGTGAGGACTTTTACTTTCTGAACCTGGATTATACAACGGGCGGGTGGGCGAAGGAGGGGGGGTATAGATTAAAAGATCCTTGATCTTAGATCCACCCTGGATACAAGCTGGATCCTCTTCTGGAGAGGAGATTTGTTATCTGATGTCAAGTGTTGAATCAAGTGTTCTGATAAATCAGACCAGAACACCCAGCAATGAAAAAGTTAACTTAAAAAAGTTAAAGAGTATAAAATTTAATGTAATTAATACAACTGTCAACGGTTCAAACTAGAGGAGGAGGGGTCTTCACAACCAGCCGGTCGATAATTCGGCGTTTTGTAACACGTGATCAATGTTCTGCATGTGATTGGCCAATTCATATGAAAAGGGGCGGAGCTATACTACCCGCAGTTTAGCTTGCTCGACGTCCGTTGTGTTTCTAAAAAAGTATTATAAACATTTTATTTTTTTTGCATCTTTGACTAATTTAACTATGTGTAATGTATACGCTACTGTAAACAGGAGTTTGCCTTTTTTAAATTTAGTTTTTTATATTTACTCGCACGCCAGGGACAACTTTGATTGGTGAATTTACAAAGGAGTCGTTGTAACGTCCGGTAAGTGAGTTTTGAATCTTGGCTGTGCTGCTATTTAGCATTAGCGTTAGCATTAGCGCCCCGGTTCCGGCCGCCCAGCTCACCCAGACAGGTGTGGGGAGCGGAGTTACCACTTTAACCGCTGTGTGTTGTCCTCCTGTTGCACTGCCACAGCGTTGTTGGATTTAGCATGGCGACTCCCACAGTCGGGGACGGCCGGACGCCGCTGGGCACCGTGTCGCCGGCCCGGCTGAACAGCGACCACGGAGTCGGTGTGGACTTCTCCAGTGTTACCGCGTCCCACTTCGGGATCTCAACAGACACTTTACTAACGTTCTCCAGAGAGAAAAGTGAGTATCTGAAGTGTGAGTGTAAGAAAACATGGTGTGTGTGTGAGTGAGAGAGAGAGAGTGTGTGTGTGTGTGTGTGTGTGTGTGTGTGTGAGTGTGTGTGTGTGTGTGTGTGTGTGTGTGTGTGAGAGAGAGAGAGAGAGAGTGTGTGGGTGTGTGTGAGGTGAGTGAGGGAGTGTGAGGTGAGTGTGTGTGTGATTTTAGGACATGTAAACTGGCTAGCTTACTTAACCTATGGCAAGATGGTGTTGAGATATTGCACTCGAGAGTACGTAACTTGCACAAATAACGTCTCAGATAAATCAAGAGTGACACAACTTAAAGCAGGAAGGAGATCCACTATCGGACTGAGGGGATCACCAGAAACCAATTCCCTTATCCGCTTTCGAGCCAAGCAGGCCATGATGACTCCCCCAGGAACCCCACAGGTGTGTATCAGACACTATCAACAGGCATTCGTTTATTTTTTTTCTATGATCTATGGAATTAGTTTTTTTTTTTTTTTCTCATTTAGACTATTTTATGTTACTTTGGTTGTTTCTTTAGTCTGAGATGATTACCACACAGAGAGAGGATATATCTATTTAACTGTATACTATATCTCAACTCCTGGTGTAAAGTCTTTTTCTTGTAGACGGTCTCCGTTCACTTGCAAAGCTGCTGAGTATTCTGACCCGATCTGAATGTCTCTGTGAAGCATGTGCTGTCAAGTCCGTTGTTGTCGGGCTATGACTCCATAAAGCAGAAGATGGCCGCTTTCCAAAGGCTGATGGGGGCAGATGATGAGAATTCTGCCCAAGGTTCCTCTCCAATGAGGTCAGAGGAGTCGCAGGACGTTGGAGGCAGTCTGCCAAAAGACCTTCAGCCTGGTCAGTTCCTCCACACTGACAGTCTCCCCTCTAAAGTTTTGCCATGATGTCACTTATACACTCATAAATCATATAATAAGATCTCTGACCATTAGCCCAATGCAAATCCAAGAGTATCTGACTTTCAGCACAACATGTCTGTCTGTGAAGTGTAGCCTACAAACAGCACCTAGGTTGGGCTTTTGAGGAAACAGCAGCTCATTGGGTCTGTGGTCCACACACACTGAAATACTTTGGCAATTAATTTAATCCTCTCCTCCTGACAGCAGAACAAAACAAAATCCCCACACAGCCCCTGTGTGTTTTTCCTTTTCCATTTAATATACACTAAAACATTAGATGCTTTTGTTGTGTTCATTAGTTATTTATTTTCTACACTTTCCTCTCTGTTTCTGTGTTTATCGCCCACATTCGTGTCATACCTGTTATCAGCCACACTTTGTCTAGCCCTTTTGCCAGGACTTGGTTTAAATTCACAATTAATGTTTTCTTGCCATTTGTCTGTTCTGTATGCAGACACAGAGCTCTGTGTCTTGGAGCGAGAAGGCCAGCTCAGTTCGAGAATCTGCCCACCTCCCGCGACGCCCCCTCTGTCCAAGAGGCGCCGTAAGCTGCCCCCGGGCTTGTGCAAGGAGGAGATTGGAGAGGAACCTCTCAGTGACCTTCCCAACACCCCGAAACAGGAGCCAGAGGTCAGTGCATTACCGTTTAACACGCCACAGGCATTTGCCTCATTTTTTTATCGTGCACTTTAGCACTGAGTAATCAAAGAGCTCAATCCACATAGTCTGGAAAAATAACACCTGTAGTCAGAGCCCAGCATCCAGGACACAGCAGACCAGAACTCTAGAAGCTCATTTATCCTAAGACTAAATAATAAGGATTTCTTGTGTTGAATCACCATTGGTATTCCAGTTTAGTGCAGAGCTAAGCTTAACCCATATCTGAGAAATCTAACCCCAGTAACAGTTTCTTTTATAGATGAGATTCTGAAGTCGGTGCCGGGATCTCATCCCATTTTAGTTATTTTGTAGCATTTATCTAAAATATATTCTTTTGAGTGTTACTGTATTCTTAGTATCAGACTTGGAGAAAGTCATTTAGCATGAGATTGATTTTTCTGGATTTTTCTGCATTCAGGTGTATGGGCTGTTGCCAGGTGTGGCAAAGCTCGCATTGGACTGCTCGGTCTGATCACTATCGTAATTTGCATCACCCTTTCAGACATTTAGCAGGGGCGGCTAGGCTGAGGGCCAGGTTGCTGTCACCACAACTTGTTCCCTTCCAAACCAGTGACCTTCTGAGCAGAAGATATTGTGTGACTGACTGATTGATTGGGACACATCTTTAGTAATTCTGATTGGCAGGTTTAGATTTGTATGCACTGGCTGTAGGCTAAGGGTCACCTGCTTTCTCTTATTGCAGCTTTAATGAGTTTTCTTGAGTGTCTGTTAAAATGTCTGACAAAATGAGAGAAAGCTGCATAAATATTTGACGCAGGCGCCCTTTTGTTTTAGTGTCGCCTGCTCCTGTGTGAATAGAAACGTCCTCTGTGCTGTCAGACTCTCAGGACCACAGACACGAGTCAGCTGGGACTTCTGGTTTTATCTGGCTTAGAGCCTGTCAGCCTTAAACGTGCTCATTCATTTCCCTAATCTGTCCTGGCCTGAAGTCCCACAATAAGAACAAAGCTCTATTCTGCTCTGTTAGGTCTAGATAAGTCGTGTGTAATTAGCTGTAAAATCATAATTGTACTGAATCATATTGAAAGGTAGCTGTCGGATAAATGATTAGTGAAAGCTCACGACAGTAATGTCTTCAATATGTAGCACCTTCTGTTTCTGGTGGTTTCTTGCATTGGAGAAGCAACTCCGAGTCTGGAATTGTTCCAAGTCATGAGAGAGGGACAGAAATAATGAAAGTGTTCATTAGAGAGCTTCACTGACCTGATAAAGACTTGGAAATAGAGCACGAGTCGCCCACCCACAGGGCGTGCCTTCTTGTGCCTACCTGTAGAGGAACGCTCTGGTGTTAACCCCAAAAAAACGTTTTATTCAACATAGAGTAATGTAAATGATTTTAGGGTGTTATTTGTCAAATTGAATTTTGAGTTTGAATTTAGAGTTACAAAACGTACAATAATTATCCCCTGGGGAAGCTTCTGAGAACCGAGGACTTGGCCCTACCTGTATCTCAAAAACCAAGCTAGCCTGAAAGCTAGCTAGAGTAAAGTGTTTTGTGAGGTTTAACGTGGAAATAGTCCTTTATGGATGCTCTTTTTCGATTGGACGAGTTAACAGCAGGCGGTATTCACACAGTGCTCTCATTTGCATATTCCGACCTTCTCTGCCGTGGCGACAAACGATTAACAAGCGATGCATGTGTAGCCCTTGGCGACAGTGAGGGAGTTTCATCCCACCTGTGGATGGTGGACCTGAACACTGGTGAGCTGCTATGCACAGTCTGCATGACTGTGGCAGTGCTAGTGCCGTGTTGGTGCCGTGTTAGTACAGTACACAGTGGCTATAAACCAAGTCCAGCCCAAGTGATGTGCTTGTTTAAATTAACTTTGTACACCTCTATGCACAACGTTCTGCTGCTCGGTTGCTCGTAGGCAGTGGTCATTGTTTTCTGTGTGTTTGTAAGTGTCGGTGTTTCTAATGCTCTCTTCTCGTGTGCAGGTGGGCTTCTCTGAGCTCCAGAGTCTGAAGCTGACCCAGGACCTGTGTTCTGATTCACAGTCCAAACTTCTGTCTTTCCCTATGCTGTCGCAGCCCGAGACGACCAGAACAGGTAGTTGTCCATGTAGGCAGGGTAGATCAGACATGCAGACCTGACCAGCCATCACACACACACATTTCTTAAGAGGTGTCTTCTCTGGCCTTCTCCTTGAAGTCCAAGCTGTCGTGCGACCCTGTATTCCCATGTGTTATGCTAGATATTGAGTTTTCAGTGAAGACCCCCATATTTAGTGCATGTACGCATCTGCGTTGGCCAAACGAGTTTAGTGCAGCAGTGCACCACGTTGATATTTACCGTCTCATATCATGTACGTGCGGCAGCATCGTTCATCGTTTCTCACTTTGCACTCCGTCCTTATGCGCTGACAGACATCGCCGAGGTCTCGTCCACATCCAAGAAGAAGCGCGTGCGTTTCGGGGCGCCCCTTTCCCCCGAGTTCTTTGACAAGACCCTGCCCCCGAGCACGCCCCTGCAGAGAGGGGCCACCCCCGCGTGCCCCACATCTACGGGGCCGAAGCGCTCCGTCCTGAAGACCCCCCAGCGATGCGGACCCCTTCTGCCCCAGCCCGACTTCTCCAGCCCCGAGAGTCCCGGCGCCTCCCCCCTCCTCTCTGGGTCCAGCCGCGGTCCGGTAGGGCCGTTCTCGGATGACGTCTTCGTTGTCCCCCAAAAGGTTCGTTTATCTGCCCAGTCAAGCCATAAAAACTTGTATAAGTGACATTGCTGTGGAAGAATATTAGCCACACTCCATTATTTAAAAACTAATTGTAATTAAATTCAATCATTTAATTGTGTATTTATAATATGCATGTATACAGAGGGTAAAATAAGTATCGAACATGTCAGCAATTATGAATATATTTCTAAAGGCACTATTGACATGAAATTTTCACCAGATGACGATAACTACCAACCCAATCGACACATGCAAAGAAAACAAACAGATGTCTAAGTTATGTGTAATAATGAGAATTGACGTGGGGGAAAGTGTTGGAACACATGAAGACAGGGAGATGTGGGAACACAAGGAGAACCAGGACACAGCTGAACGTCAGTCATTAGAAAGAAATCTTGCCACTTAGTGCAAATTAATATCAGCTACTTCAGTCCCAACAGACTGCAAAGTTTCTGTTTGACATTCAACATGCACCAGCAGTCTGGCACAGACGCTACACAAACCCGTCTTGGTGTTTGGAGAGTGTTGGCTTGGTGTAACTCTGGTCTTCAGGTCATTCTGTGTATTACACAGGACCAAGGGCAGGACTGTGCTTTAGAGAACGTACATTAAGATCCACTCAGGACGGGAATGACTAGCAAGACACTCGGTCTAGTGAGAATGTGATTTTAGTTCTAATCAAAGAGGCGCTTCATGTGTAAGTGCTGAATCAACCGTTTTATCCACCCCAGATCGATTTCCTCACGGAGGACCAGTTTGAGAATCCACCAGCTGACAGAAAAGGTAATTTGTTCTACATGGTTTAAAAAACCTTTATGCTAAGGCAGTTTACAGATGTTTGTTGCATGCGAAGAGTAATGTATACATTTATTGTAAAATACATTGTATGGAATGTAGGTGATTGGATCCTGAACATGCAGGTGCTTCACCTTTTTGGGCCCTCCCTTTACCTGGGAGCCAGGTGTGATAACGAAGCAGCCTCACCTGTATTAGGGGTTCCATTAACTGTCACCATCATCATCTTTCTAATTGTCCTAGTGGGGCTTGTGGTGGTACCAGGCAGAACATCTGCTCGGACTTTTCTGTTCCCTGCAACACGTTGCAGGCCAGCCGGGAGCGCTAATCCCCGGAGCAGGTCCTGGATCTGCCTCCGGGGCTCCTTCAAGGGGTTCTTTCCAGCAGGGCGTGCCTGGAATAGCTGCGCTCGGAGCAGGCCACGGCCCTTATGAAACGCCCCTGCTTGGCTCCTGTCAGGAAAAGCAGTGGCTCCATTCCAAGGGGTTCACACTAACCTCCAGGGATTATAAAAAAATCCAGGACTGGATTGGGATTTGAGGGCCAGATTTGAATACTGCTGCTCCTGCAGTGCTTGATTGTAGCACATTAAACAAATTTGGAAAATTCTATTAAATTCCAAATTGTGTTAAATTTTATAATTGGCAATATATGAGACAGAAGTGTTCTGCTGTGGTTCCCACAGACTCCGCCCAGGATGTAAACGAAGATGTGATCCCATTGGCTGGAGACTCTTCACTCCTGAATGCTGCCTTCCAAGAGGACGAGGGTCCCCTAGGCCACTCCCATTTAATACACCATCCTATAACTTCTACAGGTGGCGTATTTACACTCTGGAGGCCTTTTGTCAGTGTGTGTAAAGCTGTAGTAAGTTTGATTAGTTTATATTTTGAGTTTTAACTTTCACAAATGCATCACCAGGTCACAGTCATTGTGTAACCACGGTTATTCGAGACCATCGCGATCACTTTTCACTGTAGCTGTCTTGCACAATTCCATGTTTCAGTTGCAACAAATGCAAATCTGCCGTGTTTGCGGCTGTTGGCCTGACGTGAACAGTTTACTTTCTGAACAGTGATGCTCGTAATTTTAGACAGTTCAGGAATTGGTGTTCGTCTCCGTGCTATTGTGCTCCAGTAGCAGGACTGGTGGCGCTACTGCGTTGGTTTCTATGTATAACTCCGCGGTGCTGTGCGATGTGGTGCGGGTTTGGAACGTGGATCGGGGGACAGAATCGGCTGTGTTGTCTACAGCAGAACCAGAGACCAGTGCTGAAGTTCAGCAGCAGGAAGAGGAGGAGGCACAGCTGGAATCTGCTTCCTCTACAGAACGTCCCTCTCGCAGCAGGAAGAGGAAGGTATGATCCACCGCACCGCTTCTGTGGGGCCTGCGGGGGGCGCCGCTACAGTGGGTCTATCGGGCTTTCAGCTGGTTTGTTCTGGGTTATCGGCAGTGTACGACCTCTCCTCGGTTTGCAGACAACAGTATGGCTTGGAATGCTACTGTGTGTATGCCCTGGAGAGAGAGTGTGTGTGTGTGTGTGTGTGTATCGCCCCCACCGCTCCACATTCTTACAGCTAAACAGATCCACCGATCACTTTTTAAATTCTTTGGAAAGTCATGGGTGAAAGGAAAAAACTCTTGGAATATTACAGAATGTTCAATTATTCCACGTTTGTTTATTTCAGTGTTCCTGTCTGTCTGTCCTCTGCGGGTCCAGGCTGGTTCTGGTTCCTGTGTAGCTCTGTTCTGAGCCCTGTACGGTCCGTGATCTTTGTTTATCTCTGCGTTCAGTGCGAGTGCTGTGACCGTATTGGCTGCCCTCGGGATTTGCAGCGAAACACTTCATCTTCATGCAGCATCACGTTCAGACTGGAGGGCGTTGGCCGCCTGACCGTGTGGAGTTTATACTCCAGCATGAGATCACATGACGGGCTGGTGGAGACGTCACGCAGTCACCTGCTCTACTCTATCTGACCCGTGTAGCTGGGTCCCACGGTGAAGCTGCCTGTGTGCTTGTGAAGGCCGAGGTGGCCCGGGCTGTTGTGAAGCGCCTCTTCACCACACGCTGCCTTCTGTGTTCCAGTGTCCCGCTGAGCCTGATCCCCCACAGAGCAGGAGGAGTTCACGCTCGGCTGCCAGCGCCGCCAAGGGGAAGATGAAGGTAATGCGCACACACACACACACACACACACACACACCCCCTCGTCCTACTCCATCTGTAATTCCCACGGCACTCCAGGGGCCCCAGAGGGCCGGCGGGTGGAGGCCGACTGTCCTGCGGGTGGAGGCAGACTGTCCTGCACATTCAGGGCCTCGTGGGGTTTGATGTTCACCTCTGCGGGGTAACCCACATCCTGCAGGTCTACAAAGACATTGCTGGAGGTTATTTTACAGGGTAATTACATAAAATACCAATTACGAGTTGAGGATCCAAACATTTGTGCAAGTAAAAGTTGTTTTTTTTTTTTTTTTAGAGAATCTGTTTTTCTGTACACAGTGGAAAGTATTCAGACAGTTTGCAAACAGTGTTGTCAGTTTGATTTTGATTCAATCAGACAATCTTTGTTCATTGATTGAATTTGGTAATTGATTGTTCAGCCTGCTTTTTTTGGTCATCTTTGGGGGGAGGGGGGGGGGGGTCAAGTCATGGAACATATCGGGACATTTTAGTTGCCAATTATCACAATGTTATATGGGTAATTGCTATGGCAACCCCCTTCCACCCAACAAACACACACACACACACACACACCACGGCAGTGTGTCATCTCCACTTAACAGCAACAAAAACCCTGGAGGCTGAAGTCTTGTGCCAGAAACACACTCGACTCAGAACAAGGTGGATGTGACTACAAAGGTAGCTAACTAGTCATTATCAAAGTGTGTGGTACTGATTACTGACGGAATTTAAAAAATGTAGCTAATTGGGGTTTCAAGATGATTACTGTTATTGTTAATTAAATTACACCAATTCTGCAGCTGGTTTATGAGCTTACATTTAATTCCTTTTGATTTTGGACAGGAGGGGCATCAGAGGGGTTGTGGGTAATGTAGTATAGCAAATGTTACATTTGAATAAACCAAACTGGTGTAATTAAGATTTTCAACAGGCCAATTAAATGATTCTGCTCCTTAAGATTATTGGTGGGACTCCAGTTACCTGGCAGTACTAGGTATTAAATAACACTAATGTTAGACTTGGTCTACACTTAGGATTTTAATGTCCGTATTTTATGGTTCCGTGTCTGTGTTAATTGGGCATATTTTGCATGAGGTGCTTTTAAAAAGGTGCAAATGTCTGTAAACCCCTTCCCAGTAATAGATGTTGGGAGAATCGTCTCCTCTTGTGTCAGTCTAATTCTGTAAAACAAGATGGATGATAAATGTCCATTTCAAAGGGAACGATGTCGGACACGGGTGGACGATGACACGCAAGACGCCGTTGAGTTTCTGCTGTTTGTTTTTCAGACATTTTTGCATAATGTTGATCCAAAGCACTTCGGTTCAAGCAATTGCTCAAGGACGTAATAGCCGTGTAAATTCATCACTTAGGTTCCCATTTCAAAATGGGTGTTTGCTCATAGTTTGTTGTATAAGGGCCAGCATGTTTTATAAGGATATATAAGCTTGGTTGGATCCTATTTGTGCATAATTTTTAAAGCCGTGAAAACCTTTTAACATTATATTGAAAAAAAACTAGGTTTGTGGACTAGTCAATAAAGTGCATGAATTGATGGGTTTAAAATGCCATGGCTGGGTTCTCTCGGCTCCACATATAGGCAGTTTCCATTCATTATAGCTCAACAATATATAATGCTGTCACCTCCCTATTAGTAGGGTATATTAATACAACCCTGCTGCCTCTGAATGATCACCTGAACCTCACCGCAAATAAACAATTCACTGCATGTCCTGTGTGTTTATACTAATAACAAATAAACTTGACTTGTGGAAATTTTACTTTTTTTTTTAGCCAGTGAGAGCCAGGGGATTTTCACATTTGACTTGGAGCGTGAACCCTGATTTGCATAAGTATTTGGACGGTTAATTGAGTGCTTTGCAGAAGCCCCCCTTTGGTGGTGATTTTCAGCTTCAGGTTTTCCTGGGTCAGTCTAAACAAGCTTGGCACACCTGGGTTGTTGGCAGTTTATCCCGTTTTCCCCTGGCAGACCCTCTCAATCGCTGTCAGATTGGATGTGAAGCATCTGTTGAACTGCTGTCGTCAGGTTTCTTCACGGATGCAGGATTAAATGGGGGTTGTGGAAGGGCCACTCAAGGACGGACTCCTGCCCCGGAGCCTCTGCTGCACCATCACGGCCGTTTGCTTCCCGTCTGAATGTGGCTTCTGTGTATTTGGCTGCTTAATGCTTCCCTGAATTTTAGCCAGTCTCTCAGTTCCCTGTGGAGCGTCCACACAGCAGGCCACGCCCCTCTCGTCACGCTGGGATGGTTTAGTGTTTGGCAGTACCCAGTGTTCACCACACTTGTTGTCTAGAGTTCTGATCGGAGTTCAATTTTTGTCTCAGAACAGAATATTTTTTCCCCCTCATGCTGTCAGGATTCTTTAATTACGTGGTCTGTAGTCTTACGTCCAGCTCTCTCCACTCCATCGTGAAGGCCCGATAGATGATGTTGAGATGGTCATCCATCTTGCAGACTCTGCCATTTCTGCCGAGGACTTGAGTGTGACCGTTGGGTTTTTGGTCTTCTTCGTGACCAAGACACTTCTTGTCTGGTTCCTCAAATGGCCTATTGAAGGAGGAGATGGTTCTAAACATCTTCTACTATTCCACTGTTATCAGTCTGTGTGCTGCTAGGAGACACCCTCAGCTCAAACGCTTTTACAGCACCTCGTCTCGGTCTGATCAGAGATGTTCGCGCACTGTTCCAGTGACGTTATGGCTCAGTTTTAGCTGTGGACATGAAGTTTCAATGTTGGGACTTTGTGTAAACTGGTGTGTGCCTTTCTAAACTTTGTCAAATTAATTTACTTTGCAAAATCATTTGGACGGCAGTGAACAGCTTGAGATGTCTCAAGTGTAGTTGACACCGACAGGCTGGAATGCCACAGCAATGGGTCTGGTCTATATACATACATAAAGGAGAGACTACAATCTAAAATCTTTAACTATTTCAAATTAATTCTACAGCAGAATAAAAGGCCAAACTTGAAGCAGACTGAACAGGTTTCTATTCACGTATAATGATCAGCAGAATGTTTGCATGGCTCATTTTTTCTTCACGTCTCGTACTCTGAGATCCCGACACTGAACCCCACCGAACCCTTAACTGAAGCACTGACCGCTGTGATGCTACCACCCAATGGTCCAGTTCTTACGCCTTGTGTGTTAACGTGAGGTATTGTTTTGTCTGAAGACCGCGACAGCAAAGAAGCGATTCGGCAGTAAGGAGGTGGACCGCACGCTCTACGGGAAGAGGGACTACGCCTCCAAGAATCCAATACTCAGCCCCATCTTTGAAGCAACCGCCTCCGTCCTGAATGGCACCCCATCACACCTCCACCCAGGTCAGCTCGGTGAGGAATACCTCCTCGTTCTCAACTGCTGGTGAACGTATCTGCTCAAATACTGTAATTAACATACCTGGTGAAATACTTACTTAAACATACTGCATTAAGCACTGAACAGTTTCTCATTCATTAATGTCTTGAATGCAGTTCCGGTGTTGTGTGTTTGTGGTGTCCTATATGGATGGAAAACACTACAATGTGGGGTGTTTCTGTAGTAATCTCTGTGACACAGAGCTGATGGAAATTCACTTAATCCCCAAAGAGGTTTCCAGCTCAGGTTCTGTGTAATTCTGGTGTTTGCAGTGTTTAAACACTCTGCTCAGCCCATGGTTGTCTAATCATGTTTTAACTGGTCAGTACCGTGGATGTTCTAGGGAGTCTCCCATCCCTGCACTAGGAGAAGGGCGTTATTTCCCTCCACTGGGAAAAGCCTCACTGTCACATGATCCCTGCCAATGTGGCTTTCACATAAGAACTGAACCACTACAGGGTACAGCCTGTGTTTTGGGGGTTTTTTGTTTGTTTGTTTGACATGCTCAGTGTTCCTGGTGTGAAATCTTACCCATAGACAGGTAAGACTTTGAAAGCCTCAGTAGACAGAGAATGAAAAACCCATTAAAACCACAACAAAACAGCCACAGGGTACATCAGTAAATGCGCACGCACACACACACACACACACACACACACACACACACACACTCCTGTCATGTTGCTGATCCTCTTGTAATTCACCTGGTTGAGCAGGTGGAGAGAGCTTCTGGCAACCCTAAAGTCACACTTTGATTTCCAAGGAGCACGCACACTGTCATACTCATAGATGTAGGAGTGTCTCAGAAGAAGACGCTGTAAATGTGATTTGATGGAGTTTTTGTCAAATTCTGTGCTGGAGGAATGACAGAGGAACAGGGAGGCCGTGTGAGATGATTCATCAAGCAGTTCTATAAATATTCTGCTCGTTTTCTCAAGTTTGAGTAGTTGTGGTGTTTATCATTTTTTCTCCTTTCTGCCTTAAGTAATACTTACCTTCTTAACATCCACAGCTGCTAATCCAGACTACAGTCAAACTACATCTCCCAGCACTCCACATGGAAAGGCCTGCCCCTCTGAAGTCACAGCCAATCTGCTGTCTGCAGCTGCCCTGTGGCGTCACCGCTTCATATCGCAAGCCAGTGAGCGTGATTCAGAAAGTAAACCAAGCAATATGGTCACATGCGCCTCTGTGATGGACACTCCAGCCAGCGAATCACAAGTCACCATAGAACCTTCGGATGAGTCACATACAGGTAGGGCAGGCTCAGGTGTTCACAGAGCTAGGCGCAGTCGTGGAAGACCGGCCACTCGTCGCGGTAGCTGGAACGTTTCAAGAGCACAAACAGAAGAAGCGGTCAGCGAAGAAAGAACCGGAAAGAGACAAAATTCGTTAGGATCTCTGCCGGAATCCGGAGCTGGAGGGCAGGTGAGGCGTGAAGCCGACAACCTGTCCGAATCTCCCATCAACCCTGAGGTCTGTCCGGGAGAGGACGGCAGTCACGCGTGTAGTGTGAGAAATGCCAGAGATTTCACTGAGAAAGTGGACCTGGATGAGCACAGGCAACCGGAAACAAAAACTCCCAACAGAATCAAACAGGCTCGGAAACGTCAGCACCTGAAAACCACTGCTGTGAGTGAGGAAGACGAAGCTCATCGGCAGACGTTGGATGCAGAGCCGTCAGGAGACCAAAGAGAACCTGAAGAAAAATATGAGCAGGGGCTGACTAAGCCTTCAGAGGCTGTGAGACAACGTGAGATTACAGAGAGATCTGGAGACAGAGGTGAGGTCATACAGCCTGTTCTGGAGTCATGGCAACAGGCAGATTTCTCCATCGAAGATATCCTGAAGCCCACGGCGAGGGTGCGGAGCTCGGTGAGACGTAGTCTGAGGAACCGGAGGAGCCTGGACGCTCAGGCCAGCGGTCTGGCCTGGGTGGACCGCACGTCCCCGGATTTAAATACGGCAAGCCGGAGGAAGACGCGGGGCAGGCTGAGCGCTGTGGTGGAGTATCCTCCCCAACTGATGGACCATACGGACCAGCAGCCTGAACAGGCAGAGTAGCGCAGACGGAACCGCGGGGTGGGCGTTGTGGGATCGCGGGGGGGTGTTCTGGTACCGGGGGTGGGTTGGGGGGGTTCTGTTTGCTTGACTTTTTAAAGTCACTTTTTAAAATCAACTCTAAGTGGCTTTTAGCTCATGCTTATTTGCTAATGTTGTGCAGAAAACAATTTCTGCTGGGGGAAAAAAAATTGGCCTGTTAGTTGAAAACCACTCTGCTCAATGCAGTAACGTGCAGTTTACTGACATTTTATGCTTATTAAATCTTCCATGTAAAAAGTTCCACCCTTTTTAAATCTCCGTTATTGTTCACAAGTGCCCTTGATTACTGGCGGGGTAGTAAATCACATTTTTTCCCTTTTCAAGGACTGTTTTCCTTTAACAATATGAGAGAAAGTATGTATGCATGTGTGTGAGGGAGAGAGAGTATTCATAATTGTAATGAAGTTTCATAATGTTTCCAGAGAAATGGGACAATTCAGACAGGTCCTTCAACTGAAAGTGCTGGTTCCTGTTTAAATGTAAACCGAGCGATGCCTCTAAAATACCATGCATGTAAATCAGTTTTTTCTTTGCTGCCATAGCAACAAACTGGCAATGCAAAACAGATGTCATTAATGGAGTGTCCTTTGTATTAAAATGCCTTGTCTTTGGAAACAGGTGTTTTATTTGTGATCACCTGAGTGGGCGTGTCCTGTCCCAGGTAATTGCGGTGCACTGCAGTAGGATGTAGCGTTAAAAATGGATTAGGGCACCTTTCGGACCGACCTGTACGGCATGTGACGGGTATAGAACATTATCGCCAGCGTGTATTGAGACGTTCAAACCCTCCAAACTTTTAATGTCATCTACTGCATAACGTTCCCAGATGACAGAAAAGCCTTGGCAGAGCCGCGATATAATGGGGAAGAAGATCATTATTTGCACAGACTGCAGCTAACAGAAATGAATAGAGAACTTTGATGAAGTGGACAAACCTTGGGCTGAATCCGCAATTTTTGTAATCACACCGCTCCTGAATGTTTGCTTAGCATCGAGCGATATTACAGTTCCTGTAATATCGGAAGGAGTGGGAACTTAATGTCAAGAAGCTGGATGTCGATTTTTAATTACTCCAGTCTGATAACAGCCACCATTTTGGAGAGTAGTTTAATATCCACACTGGGTGATGGGGAGCTACAATCTAGAGGAGTTGAAGCCTGTATTTTAAAGAATGAAGGGTCAGCTATGAATGCCTAGACACATATTTGCAGATAAAGAACCAGAAAAAAGCCTTAATGTGTTTGGGAACCCATCACAGCCTCCTTAATGGAGACTATTGATTCCTGTACAAGGTATATACCAGCATGTACTACTAATAAATTGTTTTCCGTCAAATTGCAACAGGGCAAATTAAACACAAACACCCTGTATACAGTAGCACCTCGTTAATTTCACATTTTCTGTAGTACTTCATGAATTATGATGATAATTAATAACTAAATGCCGTCTGGGCACCCTGTTTACTATGGTAGTGTGCAGCTGTGACAGTGCTACAACTTCACTGGGGTGCAGTAGAATAAAAGGGGAGATATTTGGTCTTGGTCGAATTACCTGACCGTGCACGAGCGTGACGCGCGTGCCTGAAACTCCTCAGTTAAGCGCTGATCCAGGTTCAGTCTCCCTGTGTTTAAATGTATCTGAAATGCACAATATGTGCTTGAAGAACTACGTTAATTATTCTGGAATGCTGGGAGATGTGGTTTTGCATCATCGCATACGCTGAGGGTTTATTAAGTGATCATCATACTCTTAATTATTCTGGCGAACCGGTACAAACCGCAGCTGTTTTCTAAATTTTAATAAACGACCCGAGATGCATTTTTAATGAAAACATTACTTTTCATTATTTCATTATATATATATATATTATTGTCTGATTTAACACTGACGAACACTGTTGATTGTAGAATAGCGCCATCTAGTGGATGAGAAAGGATGGACTTGGGTGGTACTCACCGCACCCTTTAATGGTTTATTCTTAGTTTTAAACTATATTCAAATTCTAGTCCTGCTCAGTATTCAGGTTCTACAGGCCTTCCACCTCGTCGTTATCTAGAGGCCAGGTCTGACTACAAAGTGGCCAACCAGTTAAATGTGCCATTTAATCAACTACAAGAGATTACAAAATCTAGCATCGTGATTTGAGGTCCATGTCTTGAGTACCTCTGGTGTAGGAAAAAAGGTTTTGGGTAGTAGATGGGGAATATTGCCACCTAGTGGATTTTGTGAGTATGCACAAGCTCCAGGCGCCTCTGGAAAAAAAAAATCATAATGCTTATTATTCAGAATATAATTCTGGATATTATCAGAATGAGGTTCTGATAGGTTTGGTAAACCGCTGACTAACTTTTCATTGGGCAAGTAGACTTTTGTTTTCACTCTCAAAATTGTCTTATTTTAGTTTTAAGCTGTCTCCCTAAAATGCCTCGTATAGCTGTGCTGTGAGGAGACGTCTCCGGACGAGCCTGATTGTGTCCTGCTGTTGGTGTTCGAATGGCTGTGCTAACTGTTTTCTCCTCATAGCGGGTGGGAGGTGGTGGGGTGGAGGGGTTTCTGGGGTCTGTGAGCCCTGGGAAGGCAGCTTACTGTCAGAACAATGGGTTCCTTTGACCAAAGAGAGGCCCTTAAGACATGTGGCCTCCTGTCACCGTGGCAACACCCCCCCCCCCCCCCCCCCAACGGCATTGACAGCTGGTGAGGGAGAGTAACAAAGATGGAGTCCATCGCTTTCTCTCACTCTCTTACTTTGTTCTGTGTCATTACTTCTTGCCGGTGAAGCCCCACGTTTAGAGACCTCTGTGTCAGGAAGCAGTGGTGCAGGGCTCCTGCTCTGGAAGACCACTCTGCTGACCCGTGTAATGCTCTTTGGAGACGTAAGATACCCAATTCACCGCCAGAGCTTACTACAAAACAAGAAACACTACAGCAGGACAAACACCTAAACTACAGTCCTGGAAGAGGATTACAGCAGGACAAACACCTAAACTACAGTCCTGGAAGAGGATTACAGCAGGACAAACACCTAAACTACAGTCCTGGAAGAGGATTACAGCAGGACAAACACCTAAACTACAGTCCTGGAAGAGGATTACAGCAGGACAAACACCTAAACTACAGTCCTGGAAGAGGATTACAGCAGGACAAACACCTAAACTACAGTCCTGGAAGAGGATTACAGCAGGACAAACGCCTAAACTACAGTCGCGGAAGAGGATTACAGCAGGACAAACGCCTAAACTACAGTCGCGGAAGAGGATTACAGCAGGACAAACGCCTAAACTACAGTCGCGGAAGAGGATTACAGCAGGACAAACGCCTAAACTACAGTCGCGGAAGAGGATTACAGCAGGACAAACGCCTAAACTACAGTCGCGGAAGAGGATTACAGCAGGACAAACGCCTAAACTACAGTCGTGGAAGAGGATTACAGCAGGACAAACGCCTAAACTACAGTCGCGGAAGAGGATTACAGCAGGACAAACGCCTAAACTACAGTCCTGGTGCTCCATATAGTTCGGCAGTTAGTTCAGTCCCAGTCTGATCTATCTGCTCGAGGTCTTCAGTACAATCAAAACTTTACAGCTGGGTATGTTTGAACTAAAGTCTGGTATGAGATGGTAGATGTCCTGGACACAATTTAGGATCCATGGCACTAAATTCAGTAGTGTTCTACCCATTCAGTACTCTCTTCAGGCCTGTTTAGAATTGGCAATAGGAACCACCACTGTAATCTAGATTCCTACTAGGATTAAGAAACACTACTGTCAGATGGTAATCTGCTGGCATTGAGAAACACCTGGTCCCGTAATGAGTATGAGATAGTGATGGATGTGTCTATGCATTACCCATCTCAGTCTCGAGCTGTGTTATTTATATATATATATATATAATGATTTGAGCCACACTGATTAAAAAGGAGAGGAAACCAACCATACCAATATGTAAATATGTACAGTACACAGATCAACAGCACTGAGGAAAGGAGTCATCTGAGGACATCAGGAAGAAGGTGGTGACACCACATCAGACTGGGGACTGATTCCAGCCCCATCCATCCACTGTAAGACAAACCATTAACAAATGGAGGCACTCCGCATCACTGCAGCTCTGCCCAGACGTGGACGGCCATGAAAACGTACACCAAGAAACACCAGGAAAGTAATAATTCAGGTAAAGGCCAAACCCACATCTCACATCCAGAGAGTTGCAGACCTCTCTGGTAGCATCTGGGATAAATGTACATGGGTCTACATCCAGGCGAAAAATCAATAGACATGGTATTCATGGGAGAGTTGCTAGAAGGAAGCTTCTGCTATCAAGAAAGAACAAAATTGCCCATATAAACTTTGCCAGAGAGCACTTGAATTAACCCGAAGTGGACTCTTTGGAAGTCCATTCTCTGGTCAAAATGTAATTATTTGGCCACAATCACAGGTGCCATGTTTGGAGAAAAGTCAACACTATATAAAGAGAAGAACCTCCTCCCAACTCGGGTCCGAGCCTGCTTTTCTGCCTCTGGACCTGGATGACTCCAAATTATGTAAAGAACCATCAATTCCCAGGACCTGGATGACTCCAAATTATGTAAAGAACCATCAATTCCCAGGACCATCAACAAATTCTTGATGAGAATCTCCTGTCGTCAGTCAGGGAGTTGAAGGTGGGACAGAAGTGGATTATGCAACAAGACGTCCCAAAGCATTCCAGCCAAACCATCAAGGAATGGCTTAAGAGAAAGATTTGCACTCTGGATTGGCCCAAAGTCTGGACCTCAATCCCACAGAAGTGCTGTGGTGAGATCTGAAGTGAGAGGTACACACCAGACGTCCCTCCAACCCCCCTCAACCGGTGGACTTCTACAAGGAGGAGTGGGTAAAAATCCCAATAAGGAGATGTGAGGCACTCCGCTTGTGGTTACAGCAGATGTTTGGCTGAAGTAATGGCTGCAAAAGGAAGTGCCACAAGCTACTAACTACTGACACTTTTTTTTCTGGTTTTTGAGAGAGAAATAACTTTTGTCAAATACATACTGTAACTGAAATGTCATTTTTCTGTGTCCCTTGTTTAGAAGGGCTGCTTTACAAATTGACATTTGAATGTTCATTTCACAGGCACACACCAGGTTTCAGAGTGTGAGGAGGGATGCAAATACTGTGGTGGAAATATGTGGAAATATATGGCGATAATGTGAAATATATGGAAACCTGTTAGATTCAGCTGTAGATGTAGGTGAAGCGAATAGCTGCCCAGTGCTCACATTCAAAAATTCACATTTTTTTTTTTTTTTTTTTTTTTTTTTTTTTTTTTTTAAGATAAGATAAGAAATCAACAATCACCTACAGCCACGGAACACAGATGTACACAAATCACCAATCACACACAGCCACGGAACACAGATGTACACAAATCAACACTCACCTACAGCCACGGAACACAGCTGTACACAAATCAACAATCACCTACAGCCACGGAACACAGCTGTACACAAATCACCAATCACATACAGCCACGGAACACAGATGTACACAAATCAACACTCACCTACAGCCACGGAACACAGCTGTACACAAATCACCAATCACACACAGCCACGGAACACAGCTGTACACAAATCAACAATCACCTACAGCCACGGAACACAGCTGTACACAAATCACCAATCACACACAGCCACGGAACACAGATGTACACAAATCAACACTCACCTACAGCCACGGAACACAGCTGTACACAAATCAACAATCACCTACAGCCACGGAACACAGCTGTACACAAATCAACAATCACCTACAGCCACGGAACACAGATGTACACAAATCAACACTCACCTACAGACGTGGAACACAGCTGTACACAAATCAACAATCACCTACAGACGTGGAACACAGCTGTACACAAATCAACAATCACATACAGATGTGGAACACAGCTGTACACAAATCAACAATCACCTATAAAGCCACGGAACACAGCTGTACACAAATCACCAATCACCTACAGAACACAGCTGTACACAAATCACCAATCAGCTGTGCAGAAAAAACTGCCTTTTATGTTTTTGTGTGACAACTTATTCTACTTCTGTGCTGAGTGTATAGTCGGCAGAGGACAGGAGGCCCATCAGGAATGTGTGTGTGTGTGTGTGTGTTTGTGGCTGTGACTATGCCACTGGAGAATGCGTTCGCCGGCTGTACTGATGCCTGAGCCGCCCAGACAGACAGCAGAGAGAGAGAGAGCAACTGTTTGGATTTGCCATTTGCTGAGGTCAAAGGGCACTGCCTCATGGACCCATGGTCTGTGCAGGGGATAGATTTAAAGATAACCTTCCAAAACAGCAGACGCCGCTTGGCTGGTCAGTCATGGTTATGAACATGTTACATTTCTCAGCTCAACGACACATTGGGGTAATCAGTGATGTCTTTAATTAGGCCTACTTGTTAATTGTCACGTTTCAGTTTGTATGCACTAGCAGATTGTCTTAAATCACATCTCTTCGTTTATCCCACATAATCTGTTGCAAAAAAAAAGTTGAGTAACCAAATGAGAAAACGATTTAATGATTCAGATCATTTGTTGATTTAATCCAATTAAAGACAGATCTCTGTGAAGCTTAAATTCAGTTCCAGACCAATTAGTCTTCATCAGAGAGACAGGAGCTCTTCACAGAAACCTCTCGCTGATTAACAAGCACAGTAATGAGATGATGTGAGTCAGCTCGATACATACACACACACACACGCCTCCAGAAAGGAGACTTGGATTTTCCCTTGTGCCTTCAGCACAATTTTGTCTTTTATTCATTTTAATTTCATTAATGTTCTCTCCATGAGGTAAAAGATGAATCTGCATATATTTTCTTAAAGGGTTTGCTGTGTTATCTTTAGTGCTGTTTCTGGCCAGCAACAGTGTGTTTGAGTCACAGTAAACATCGTTTTACACTCTGCTGTGCCGTTTACTTTAAACTACACTATGTTTCTTCCTACAAAGACCCTTTTACTGACCACCTCACATGATCAGAAACTGCTCAGAGGTCAGCCGTGTACATAACTATTACCTATATTACTCACTTATTACTTAATTACTACTGGGTAGACATGGCAGAGAGTGCCCTAGACGAGGAGAAGGGTCAGCGGCATGAGGGCCCAGAGGTCCACAGTGAACACAGAGCCAGTCGCCGTTGCAGTCGTGCAGGACACCGGCGTGAGAGGCGACGCCCTCCAGGCGCGAAGGACGCGTCTGGACACAGCAATGCTACCACATGCTATGAGATTTAATTATGCCTCACATCGTCATTTAACAGTTAAGTCCATCTGTTCAGTTCATTTATCCAGTTCATCATACACCACATTAAGCACTTTAAAGTTAAGTTCTCTCAGCCATCTTCTGAATAATGTATTATAATGTTCTATATTATAACTTACTTAATGTTCTGCAGTTTGTGTGTCGTTTTATTTTCCCTATAGTGTAATAATTTTATACTACACCATTAGTTATGTTTATTCCTGAGGCTACAGAACATTTCATTATACAGTACACTCCTGTGAGACAATCAAATTGAACTGAAGTGAACTGAATTGAATTTGGTCTAGTGGATGCGTGGATGACCCAGCGGACTCTGGGTGGCTCTGTGAACACTGTAGAAAGCAAATTCTGAAAGGTTTAAGCTATTTCTAGATCTCTGCTTTATTTTAAACTGCACATATAAAAGTCCCAAAGAATCGTTGATGTCCTGGAGAAAAAGAATATATGGTCACCCTTGTTAGACTCTGGACACAAGCATCCAGTGAATCATATACAATATCTCAAAAATAAGCATTTTATGAATCATTATTGCAGTTTCATTATACATTATTGAGTCTTATTCACAGTAATTAGATCCTGTTAGGGAACGTGAGTAGATCTGATAACTCAATCTGCTCTGTCTCTCTCTGTTGCTGACCTCTGGTGATCTAGCATGATCATGTAGATGATTGCTTTAAGATTTAAGATGTCTTTTTTTCCCCCTAGTTATGATCTGAAATAAATCTGTTGACGTGTAGATGAAAGCAGAGTTGAAAGTTTCAGGCAGGCAGTGTGTAGTGGAAAAAGCCTGACGGCCTGCGACCTTACCAGCCCAACACAGCCATTCATCTCTATGGCCAGACAGCAGGAGTCACAAGCAGAGCACAGCTCCCAGGGGCCCTGCTGCGGGACGCTCGGCTGTGCTGGGGAGGGCGGGCGGGGGAGGGGAATTCTTCAAGCTGCCACAGGCCGGGGCAGAAGGGGGTGGTTAGGAAGAAAGAGATAGACAGGCAGACTGACAGACAGGCAGGCTGACAGACAGAGAGAAGGAGAAGACAGACAGGGGTAGACAATGTCTGCTAGAGTCAAAAGAAGAAAACCCCGCCAACAGGAATGCGAGAGGGTCGTGTGTGGGTGTGTTGGGGGTTGGGGGGGAGGGTGGGATTAGGGAGCTTCATTGTTGTCTGCAGAATATCCTGCTCTCAAAGTGCAGGTCTGACAGGAAAGTGCTGGACGAGGGTCACATGACCGTACCCAGGCTGGAGTGTTTATTTTGCTGTGCATATGCTGGGTTGCTTAGCTTCCATGTCTGCTCAGTCTGCTCAGCCCATGTGTGGGGGGAAGATGATTGCAGGCTACATGGAGAACAGCGCCGCCTCATTTCTCCTTCTGCTACGTGAGCTCGGAGTCTCCTCAGGGTGGCCCATGATGACCAAAGGAAAAGGGGAGAGATGCTCTTGTGTGTGTGGCACACACACACAAACATGTACGTGTGTGTCCTTTTCCGATCAGAGGCCTGTCTCTGTAGCGTGTGGGGAGATTTGACGGGTTTTGTGTTTGGCCTTCAGGCTGAAGCTCGGACACGTTTGCTGTGAGCTTTGTAAGAATTCAATGGTTTGTGACGTGAGGGACACTGATGAAAGACCTGGGAAGCACAGATGCTTTTGTTCCGTGACCTCTGCCTCGCTGAAGTTAACTGAGCACTTTTATATGAGGTTATGATTGCTGAAATACCTTGAGACTTCATGACACACATAATTTTCAAGTACCCATCTTGTTCCAGATGGTCAGAGCTGTAGCAGTGCTCGGACACTGGGTTGGCAAAAGTTAATTTCTCACTGTTTCTCCTCTGTCAAAGAGCCTGAGACTCTTGACTGAGTCAGGAATGTTCTTGAAAGAATTGGGCATTTGAAGAAGAAAGGTGTTAGTGAGTTTGGTGAAAGAAATCTTGTGTGGAAAAAACGTTAGTGGTTTGAGTGAGTCAGTTGTGTTGTAGGTTGATTTGAGGATAGTTAGCAGATGAGCCTACGGTGTTTCTGTGGGGCCAAACTTCAATGCCCAACAACCAAAGATAGTTTGGACAGAGAGATGCACAGGTGGGGGGCTAAACTCTGCTGGGCTAGCCTGGAAATTTCCGTTGGAAAGTTTAGCCTGTTTCAGGATGGGAGGGGTGTGCGTGAAAGTGTGTGTGTGTGTGTGTGTGTGTGTGTGTGTGTGTGTGTGAGCCGTGGTGAAGGGTTGGGTTTGGGGTCTGGCTGTTTTCCAGGCTCAGCAGGATATGTTCTAGTTCACACGAGTAGAAGCAGTAATAGCCAGTTTCATGGCTCTCTGGTGGACTCCCGAGTCATCATCTAAACCTTCTCTAGGACACGACTCTCCGAGTGGGACTCACAATAACCTACTGTGGTTCACATCTGAATGGTAACCCTCCTCTGACATAGGAGTCCTATGTCAGTATACAATGTACACTAGAAGAAATAAAATGTTGAACAAGCCCACTTTGAACCAGCTGATGCTGTCTGACCTCCGCGAGACGGTGACCCTCGGAGACATGGCACTTCCTCACTGGGCCTCTTTGACCTTCATCTTTCTTGCGCACAACAGCAAACAGCTGCAAGAAGAGCCCAGTGAACAAATTCTCAGAGCAGAGGTGTAAACTCACTGGCCTCACTGTTAAAAACAACTACCAAACGCTCTCTTGCCATGTTATGAGGCACACCTCTATTACAGGTGCACAGAAACACCCTACAGATAACCTCTTAGTGTGCTCTCAAGCCATCATCATAGGTGCGAAGCACAGGTACGTATAACAGGTACGTTTCACAGGTACGTATCATAGGTGCATATCACAGGTGTGTATCACAGGTACGTATCACAGGTGTGTATCACAGGTACGTATCACAGGTGTGTATCACAGGTACGTATAACAGGTACGTATCACAGGTGTATATCACAGGTGTGTATCACAGGTGCGTATCAGACTACAGCACCATTTCTGACTGAATATTGACATATTTGAGAGGACCGACGTGGACGTGAGAGGCAGTGACGTGGTCAGGGCTGCTCTGCTGTTGGGCGTCTGCCAGACACTCAATCGTTGCTGGAATCATTCATGCACGTCAGTGTCACTGATGGTTTATGGGCCGTCTGACACCCTACAGTGTCCAATCAGCACCAGTCCTGTGCCCAGACACACATCACAAATGCAGGGCTAACACCACTGGGAAATTTCCTAATATACAGAAATAGACATTTGCATATTCACTGGGTGCTTTATTAGAAGCAATAATTAAATTAATTGTCAGCGTTTATAAAGTAACCACTTATACATAACTATAGGTGAGAATATAGCTATGTTACTGGTGGGACTATTACCATGGTTAAATACTGTAATACATCTATGACCATTAATGGATTTGAGCCTTTGTACAAATGTGAGTATTGGGAAGCATTTTGTCATTCATATTTTTTGTTTATTTTTTGGAAATGACATCTTGTCTACAAATAGGTTTAGTGGACGCCCAGAATTCCCACTGTGTGTTTGATTTTTCATTCACTAAGATGATGATTTTGTATTCGTATTGCTAATGATCTAAATGGCGTGCTAAACTGTATTTAAATATCAGAGCATTTAATTTTTTAAATTATGTCACTCTTGGTTTCGTCACTTTAGCATCATTTTTTAATTACACTTCTGAAATAGACACTATATTTGTGTACACCCATGGGTGGTTTTATTGTTATTTAATTAAAATACCAAGGGAAGGACCTAACGGCTTTTCCCATGATACAGTAATCTAATCACTTTACACTGACGGTAACAAGTCTCTCAGCGGTGCTAATTAGTTTATCTTCCAGTCTCAAATCATTCAACCGAATAATCAGGGATTATTATCGACGGTAATGTCCACCCTGTAATTCCTATCAAAATATTGACCAGAGTGTGTTTTGTGTGTGTTGCACTTTGTTTTATCATGTGTAATTTATATCAGTCATATGATGTCAATGTGATTTGTAATTTATATATATATATATATATATATATATATATATATATATATATATATATATCCCGACTAATTTGAGCTATACGATGTGTGCTCTTATGTTCTGGGTTCATACCTTTAACTTGAATCTGTCCGAACCTGTTGGCAGTAAACAGGTGAGCTCTTGAGATAATGAGCTGTATTGTAATGAGTGTGTATTGTTCGTTTGTAGTGTGTGATATTAGGCAATGATAGTCAAGTTAAGCACCAATAAAACAAGTAGAAGTGAAACGCTGTCGCCCATTTTGTTAATCTAAATGTTTAAATCACCGATTGGTTCTGGGGGGAAACATGAATCACACTGTAATAGACGTGACAGCCTAATTGCTATCGAACAGTTCATCGCATTTTCCTTTTTTAAACAGATAAATTAACTTAGCTCAAGTGATTGCTAAATCGACCCGCTCCAAGCCACCCACATACCAATCCGAAAAATAGTTTATTAGCATTAAAAACATCCCTATAATCATATGGTGGTGAAAACAGCACTAAAGAAACACAATAAGAAGAAACAATTTAGCTTGCATTGTTCTGGATCATTATTCTTCTGGATTGTACAGTCACACACTGTATAAAGTAATAGACTGATTAACCAATTAGTGAAGCAATTAGGCTGTACAGTGGGATAAATAACGTTTTGCGGACTCTATTTAATTAGTGACACTTTTGGCGGCTCGTTACCGACTTGGCGACCAAGAAGCGGTGTATTTCACCTGTCGTTCACCTCCTGTTGAAATAAAAACTCCTTAGACAATTCACTAAAACGAAAACGACACAGCGGGGAATACGTTAATGTCTGTAATCGTGGAAGAGCGCAGTGGTGGTTTATGCAGCAGGTCCACGGTGTCCGACACAATCTTCTGCTTTGCCGTGAACACTCGCCCTGGATCAGCGCTGATGGCTTATTTTACCTTGCTAGATATCGGAAGCATCCCCATTGGTTCGTTGGCTACAATGCAATGCAGAACCTAGTGGACGTATGTGTCTTTGATCTTTAAATACCCTCTAACACTAAAAAAAAAACCACTCTCCGCTGCTTTGATTTTTCTTTCGCCCAGCTGTAACGACAAAATCCAGACGCGCCCTAAAGAAAGCGTGGTGGACGTGCACAACAGCGCACCTATTTTTTTCCCGCTTTATCGTCCGTCCTTTTCTTCCATTTGACACACAGAAAGCAGCGGACATTCGCCCTTCAAATCCGCAACAGTGTCTTTCCCCGGCCTCTCCCCCTCCCTCCCCATTCCCTGCAGTCCTTCGTGGCCATCCTCCCCCGATTGGAGTTGGCACTATGCAGACGCTCCCTTGGTCCGCCCGTCGCCCCCCTCCCCCCACCAACACGGCTCCTGTTTCACTCAAAGATGGCGGCGGCTCCGGAGCCACTGGTCTCTGGCTGCGTTTTTGGGCTTGTTGTTGTCTGTGTTTCTAAGGGTTTTCGGAACATTCTCCCCTGGCAACTCGACCCGAAATCCCGGTGAGTGGCGCCTTGTCGGAGGTGGGTTTTTAAAAATGCTCTCCGGTCGTGTGTGGTTGAAACCCGAACTGGACCAGCGCTGTCTTTCAGGGAACCGCGAGAGGTAGAGAGGGAACGGGGTACGGAGAGATGAAGACCGCGAGGGGAGGGGAGAGGAGGGGGTGCGCCGTGGAGGGAGGGAGGGCTGGTTGGTGGGGGCGAGTGAGCCGAGGCCTAGCTCGCTCTAACGGCCTTGTCTTCGTCGCACCGCAGGCGCTATACGTGGGAGCGGGGTGGGTGATAACGGGGAAGGAAGTGGGAGGGGGGAAAAAGAAGGTGGAGGTGGCGGAGGACGGGGCCCTTGTGTGCGGGACGCGGCTCCTACGCGTGACCGAGGCTCCAGTTTAGGCCTGTTGCGGCCGCGTAAAACGTAAGCCGTGTGGGAACGAATCCCCCGAACCGCTCGCGCAGCTCCGCTGCCAAGCCAAGCGAGTGTCGCGCGCCGTGTGAGTGCGCGTGCAGGCCGCGGGTTCTCAGTGGGACGTCGGCTGGCTGAGCGGCCCGACGTTAGCGACACGCGTTATTGTTTGAAATGTCGGCCGTTTTTTGGGAACAACGTCGAGGTGTTCCGTCTGTTTTTGTTGTTTAGTTTTTTTTGTAAGTGATATGTTGTCTTATTAATTTTTTAGTTTTCCTCAGTGAGCACGTTGTTTTGTGTTTACGGGGCGTCTGGACGCCAACAACATCCTTTCGCGGGCAGATTCGGGCCAGCTAGCCCGAGTCTAATGTAAACAGTGTGGAGGCGCGCTAGCCGGGCAGCGGTGTGGCTAACCCGGGCAGCGCTGGAGACTTAAAACACCGTCTAGTTAACTACACGACTCGCGGTGCGGCTCACAGTTCCTCCGTTGAGGTGAAATAAACGTTTTAAATGCTTCTCCGTAGTAGCCGACGCTGCTAACGTGTAGTTAGCGAGGCTAACTATTCCCAGTGCTTTATTCCCGCTGCTAACTTGGCTAGCTCGCTTGCTAACGTTGTCTCGTGGTTCCCCTCATGTTTTACATGTTCCTTTGCAGAAACCCGCCGTCTGTGTTGTGTAGTGGTTTAAATCGTGTGTGTTTTGTTATAATGTTGGTCTGCAGCGCACAGACATGCTCGTCCTCCTTTTAGTGTATGAGCTAGCGGAGTTAGCTAGGACAGCTGTGGGATCACTGCTGGTGTGAGGCTGGAGTTGATGGTTAGGAAGTTGTTTAGTTAGAAGTTATTGTGCTCGTCTAAAACTGAACCAGATCACGTTTGACTCTCTGTAGGGACGCGAGGGATGTTAATTCAACGTTAAGTAACGTATTGGATAAACAGCACGTTAACGTTTCCTCCTTGTGATCACGTTTGTTTTTGTTTTGGTTTGAGACTCCGTCGTGCTCCGTGTTGTTATTCCGCAGACGGGTACGAGCTTCGTCACACGTGGCCAAAGCGTATAGAAATAATTTGTCTTTGTAGTCAAACATGGCGACAATGTGTTTAATTTGCTTTGTAACATAATCTGATGGCTATATTTTGGGACAGATGCGTAACATACACATGGTCTTTGTTCCAATCAGTTCTGGCCATTTGTATCTTATGTTGTCAACTTCTTCCAAACAACGGTGTATTCCTGTTTGCCTGTATGTCAAATATACTACCAGCTCAGGAAAACAATAGAGAATGTTCTTATAAGTTGTACCCTACATTTTAAGACTTGGAGTAATTAATGGGTGAATGATGGTGTATAGAATCATAGAATATTTCCTTTATTATGCATTGTACACACATCTTGTTTCTGTGACTTATTTCAAACTCAGGAGTGAAAGTGAACTGAGGCTTTGCTTTTCAGATCTTTATAAATGTTATTACTTGACCAAATATAATCTGGTACAGAACTTGAGGTGGTTTGTTTAGTTTGTGTGTAATCCTGGATGCTTTTATGAAATGTTAATTATTTTGCCTTGTGTAGCCATCATTGTGTCACAGATGCATGTGTTTCTGTTGGTGGTTTAAATAGCACGACCTGATAGTTGTGCTGAGTGGTCCTTGGTGATTATTCACTACATAATAATGTCTGTTTATTCACAGACATGGAGGTCTCTCCTTTTAGTGGAAAGGGAAAGTTTATGAAAGTTTATGATCGTGGTGGGAGGGTTTCTTCCGTCGTGGATTTTGGGTTTGCGGGTTTGTGCCCAGCGAGTTGAGGATGCGGGAATCTTTTGTCTTTTATCTGCTCTGCGTTGGTGCTGGTCCACCAGTGACGGTGCATCATGTCCAGAGCAGGGAGCCACCAGCTGTAAGCTGGAACACAATCTGAGCATGACCTGCTGCTGTCGCGTCCACTGTATGGCTGTCACTCATTTCTGTCTCTGTCTCTCTGCGTGCAGGGTTCAGGAGCAACTGAGCAGCGTTTGACGTGACGTTGATCAACCTTCACCGTTCCCAGGAGTAAACGAAACCTGCTCTGGACCACTTGTGTAAAAAAAAAAAAAAAAGAAAGAAAAAAAAACATACTGGGAAAGGAAGAGCACATAAAGAGAAGAAGAGGAGGTGGCCAGGTGAAGGGAGGCCTCCTTCCACTCCGAGTTTTTGGTTTTCCTCATTTCCCTATGAAGTGTGAGGGATGCAAAAGCCCCACTACGTTGGAACTTGTCTAAAGACATTTTGACCGTGCTGGATAACACTACTTACTGATCTTAGATTCATTTAACTGTTTTCTCCGCTGTTCATTTCCTTGGAGTGTGTGGCCACTGGAGGCCTGTGAGAGGTTCTCTGTGGTCTTGGTGTGGGTGGTGCACTACAAGACTGATCCAGGTCTCCAACTCTAACTGGACACTTCCTCTCTGCTCTAGTGTCGCCCAGCGTGAGGGCAGGGTGTTGCTGGGGGTGGCAGGAGTCCTTTCTCTTGTGGGGTGGGTTGTCGGAGGGAGCTTATGCTATGGTGATCAGCCCCCTCCCTGACTGCTTCTGCTTTGAGAGACTTGCCACTAGGCCCAGGGACAAAGGATAGCCACCTAGGGCAGAGGGGGGGAGGAGGAGGGTGAGGAAGAGGCGGGCAGCTCCAGGGCTGAGGCCACTGGTTGCTTCCTGAGCAGTTGCGAGTGTGTGTGCACGTGCGTGTGTGTCGGGCCGTGGGCCCGGACTGTAACCGTAGCCATGGTGAAACTGGCCAACCCGCTGTACACCACATGGATCCTGGAGGCCATCAAGAAGGTGAAGCGTCAGAAGCAGCGGCCCTCCGAGGAGCGCATCTGCAACGCCGTGTCCATGTCGCACGGGCTGGACCGCAAGACCGTGCTGGAGCACCTGGAACTCAGCGTGAAGGACGGCTCCATCCTCAAGGTCTCCAACAAGGGGCTCAACTCCTACAAGGACCCCGACAACCCCGGACGCCTGGCCCTCCCCAAACCCAGGGGTGGGGCAGGGGGTGGAGGCGGGTCCGTGGGCGGGTCTGTAAGCGGGGGCGGTGGCGGCACCGCCCCCAGTTCTTCCAAGAAGCCAGGCCTGGACTGGAACAAGCTGATCAAACGGGCCCTGGAGGGTCTGCACGAGCCCGGCGGGTCCACGCTGAAGAGCGTCGAGCGCTTCCTAAAGTGTCAGGCGGACGTGGCGGCCACCCTGTCGGGCAGCAGCGCCTTGGGCCCGGGGCTCTTCCACCAGCAGCTGAGGCTGGCACTGAGGCGGGCCGTCGCCCACGGACGCGTCAACAAACAGGGCCCGCTCTTCCGATTGGTCAGCCGTAGTTCCCACGGTGATGGCACCGGCTGCGTCTCGCTGGACTCGCTGCCTCCTGTCCGGCTGCTTCCCCACGAGAAGGACCGGGTAAGAAATAAAGACACACACACACTATCTCTCAGTTTCTCACTATAGTTGCAGCTCGAGTCTTTTTCTACACCAACCAACCAAACGCCAGTGAACACTGACAGACTCATCGGATTGGTGTGAACAGCATGTATGTGATTTTGTGGGAAAACCATAAGAAGCCCCCTCACCACCCCACTCATCTGCTGCCTTCCCATTGGTTGGTTTAGCCAGTTCAGAACCGATTTAAGCCCCAGGTGGGATGACTTTAGACGCTTTGTGTCCGTTTGTCTGCCTTCGCCTGTAACGTTTGAGATCCACTGGCATCCACTGTGTTCCATGACTTTGCGACCAAATTCTGTGCTGTTGTTGTGGAGTAGCATGTTAACGATGTAGAACTCTTACTGGTGTGTTACGCAGTGCAAGGTGTGAAGTTTTGAAGTGACATCAAAGGTGCTTGTTCAAACCCAGCAACACACACCCATCATGCTCTTTAGTGGAAAAAGGAGATGTGGTGTAAAGCGTATGAGGGTAAAAGTGAGACGGTGTCTCACCCCCCCAGCACCCAGTGTGGATACACGTCTTTTAGTTTCTCTTTCACACATTCTGATTTAGCTTCTGCTTTTACAGCCACTAACACACACACACACACACACACACACACACACACACACTACATCTGTCTGTCTTACTGTATGTTATGTTTTGATGGCAGTATTGAAATGTTGCATAATATAGTAATAACAGTGTCTGGCTTTTCCCCTCTTTTTATGCCTTTATGCCAGGCAGATATTTTAACGAAATTAACTTGTAGCCCATTATGTTGAATGATTAGATATTTAGATATTTCTGTGATGCACAAAGATGAGATGTGATGGTTGACGAAGCTCGTCAACCATATTTCACATGTTGGTTGGTGTTTCTCTGGCTGTGTGGAGGTGTTGTGGAAAAAGGTAGATGTGTTAACACATCACGCCTTGGTAAACACCACCAAAACTGTTTCCTGTTTGTGTTCTCTGTGAGACTTTTCCTTGTTCAAAGTAATTCAAGGAATGTGAGGCATTCATTTAGTAGACACACTGTTATACATTCATCCACCACAAATGAGCAGTTTATTCTTTATTTCTTTTTTGTGTATTGGTCTGTTGTGGTGCAGAAAATTAGGTGTGACAGTTAGACTTTGCAGCATAATGAGTTGATTCCATTGTGTTGGCCAAGACTTATGTCTCTGGCTCTTTATCACCACTGAAGGCTGGCGTCCCTTTCTCTCAGGTTATTTGAAACCCCGTGGATCGCGTTTCATGTATGGAGTTTAAGGGCATAGCTCTGCCATGTCTGCGATGAAGTCAGCGGACTGAGATGCTCCAGGATGAGATCACTTCCTGTTCCTCCTGACTAGGGGGCGGGTCTTCAACCCCATCAAGGCTCAAGGTTCGGGTCACGTCGTGCTGGGCTTCGGGGTCGCGTCCTGATGGGGGCGTGGCTATGAAGGGAGTTACCCACTCCTGCACACAGCTGTTTTGAGTTGTAGGAAATGGCGACTGATCTTTTGGGAACATGGGGTGATGAACTGATGCCATTTTTTGTGGCCAGATGTGCACATGTCTGTTTGAGGGATGCGAGTGACTCCTGGGGTGGGGGGGGTGGGGGGGGTGTTGTGTGTGTGTGTGTGTGTGTGTGTGTGTGTGTGTGTGTGTGTGTGTGTGTGTGTGTGGGGGGGGGGGGGGGGGGGGGGTGGGGGGGGGGGGGCTTGGTGCTCGGGCTGAGTGTGACTGTTTACGTCTGTTATCCCTCTGTTGTCTTTTACACTGTTGTGATCATCCTGAAACACTTAAATGTACACGTCTCATGGGGGGGGGGGGGGGGTGTTACTGAAATTATTGTGATCTTCTAATTTGTGTGTAGAGTTGTGGAGCATGGCTGGGGTTTGGGTGGAGTTTAGGAGCTGTGTGTGTGGTGGGGGGTGTTTTTAGTTTTTGGTGGGGTGTCTGTGTGGAGCTGTGTGGCAGAGGGAGGTTGGGGGACCTGGAAGCATGTAGTGGGTGGAGTCTTGTAGTGGGTGGAGTCTTGTAGTTGGTGGAGGCTGGGCGGATCCCTCCATGTACAGAAGAGGCGGGAAGAACTTGAGAGGCTGAGCGTGTGAAAGAGAATGAGGAACCACACACACACACACATGGAGAGAAACTGTTGGGCGGGAGTAGGCAGAAGGGGGGTGTGTGTGTGGCGGGGGGGTCAGGGGGCGGAGCCATGTGATTTTCACATCCTGCTGATCCTGCTACCAGCTGCAAAACGTGTGTGTGTGTGTGTGTGTGGTTGTGTGTGTGTGTGGGGTTGTCACAGCTAGAAAGGGGGAGCTTAAAAATAAAAACGTTCAGAGAGGTGTTTGTGTGACAACAGGTATAGGCAGTGTTACGTGTGACAGGAGGAGGAAGGAGGAGGAGTGTATGAGAAGAGAAGAGAAGAAAGGAGACGTGTGGAGGGGATGGAGGTGTGTGGGGATCTGACAGACATGTAGGCTCCAGGAGAAGCCCACACACACCCACTGTAGTAACCCGATAAACAGCAGCTCTGTCTTCCGCTCTTTTGTCCTAGAGGCAAAATACACGTGTGCGCGCACACACACACACACACACACACTCGTATCATGTGGGATCTGGTCGTCGGCGGTGAGGATGTGGGCTGCAGGATGCCGGCTCACGCGTGATGCCGTGCAGTTTCTTCTGAGGCTCAGCCGTCTTCACCCTGTGTGTGAATGAGCAGCGTATCACCGAGGACTTGCCAACACACACACACACACACACACACACACACACACACACACACACACACAAACACGTGCGTGCATGTGATATGTCTGTGCGTGTGTGTAGTATCATCTTCTCAGGAATTGCAGGGTGGCTTTGAATAGCACAGACGTTTGCGTAAGTCGTGATTACGTACTGTGTGAGAAGCATGTGAAGGAAATAGTTTATTTGAAGGTGTCTCGGTGACAACAGGGCTTGGAATTGCCAGGAACTTCATGATACAATATGCATCACGATGCAGGCATCACGATACGATATCTAACATTTATTAACAATAATGCATTAATAATTTTAGACCAGTAACAATTAGTGCAGAGATTAACTTTTGAAGTAATAATAATAGAACAAACCAACTTAAGGAAGAACACTGAACGCTGGCTGAACTACTCATTTTAACTACTCATTAACAGGGAAATATTCAGCTCTGAACGTTATAACCCACAAATGTTGAAACGAGTGCAGTTCTAACTTATGAACTTCAGAAATGAAATTCTAACTTTATAAATGTATTTAATGTTTTTACACCCATGTTTCCTCAGATATCAGATTTAACATTTGGAAGGTATTCCTGCACTCCAAAATGTGAGTGTGTTGTCGATATGACTGTATGGATGTACGGGGTCATGGTAAAGTCGTGTGTGTGTGTGTTGAGGTTTTGAAGTGTGTGTGTGTAGAATGTCCCGGACAACGTGTGTCCAGTAATGGAAGCAGTGGTGTAGGCAGCTACACTATTTCAGGATGGTCACCATATGTCCACAGAGCTGATGCTGGAGATGTACTTTTCTGTGTGTGTGTGTGTGTGTGTGTGTGTGTGTGTGTGTGTGTGTGTGTGTGTGTGTGTGTGTGGCAGTTAGGGCCATAGGCCCTCCATCTGATGAGGCAGGTTTGTAAGTGAGTGCTGTGGTATTTGTTGTCTGTCGCGAGACACCCCAGACACGAGATTAGTTCACTCAGCTCCCCAATGACTGTGTCACACTTCTCCATTCAGCACTGACCACACTCCTCACACGTTCACTTACACACTCCAGCCCTGATGTGGGGGTTACAGCCAGGCCAAGTGGGGGGGCTGGTTCAAACTGAGGTCATGGAGACGTGGATGGGAGAAATCTCAATGCTTCTGGGAACAGGAGCAGGCATTATTTTGTGTGTGTGTGTGTGTGTGTGTGTGTGTGTGCGTGCTCCGGTACTGTGACGCATCGTGGTCCCCTCCCCCATCCCTCCACCATCGCTGCAGTTCGGGGTCACCGTGAAGTCAACCTGCGTCTGAGCGAATGTGCATCGGGTCTCTCAATTGAACACACACCGTCACGTTATGTAATAGCAGTGAGGCGGGCAGAGTTGGGTCATGTGACCTGACCTGCCTTAA
This sequence comes from Brachyhypopomus gauderio, assembly GCF_052324685.1. Lineage (NCBI taxonomy): Eukaryota > Metazoa > Chordata > Actinopteri > Gymnotiformes > Hypopomidae > Brachyhypopomus > Brachyhypopomus gauderio. The sequence goes on from NC_135213.1 coordinate 35,784,284, forward strand.
CACACCCTCCCACACTTAATGTCAGCTTGATTATGCTCTGGACTCACTACCAGAGGACCACGATGTCAAATATTGCGCTTATTAGTAGTATTATTATTTTAAAGACGTTTTGTGTGTCCGTGCGCACACACCAGTGTGATCACACGACGTGCATCATCTGCACACGCCCCCCCTGCATCCAGCAGTCACCTGGGTTGGCCTCATTTTCCTTCAAGGTGAAAGGGAAGGGGGCGGGGCTACAGATGAACACCAGAGGCTCCTGCGTATTGATTGTGTTTCTCTTCCTCTTACTTAAGGTGAAGAGGAGGCACCAGGGAAGAGATGAGTTCCGAAGGGCCCCATGTATCGATCGTGTGTCTTACTCTTAATTCAATGTGAAGGGGAGGGGCTAAAGGTTGAGGGGGGGGGGGGGGCAGAGGCAACACGAAAACAGAAGGTCTAGTGCATTATATATATATATATATATATATATATATATATATATATATATATATAGTGTGTGTGTGTGTATTGTGCATATTACTACAAGAAGACTGCTGCTGCTTCTTTGTTCTACTGTATGGGATTGTTTTAACCAGAGTAGATATTGTTAGTCCATCATTTATTTTAATGTTCTCCAGAAAGCTGATGGTATCAGGTTAACGGCGTTGTTTTATTAGCCCTCTCTTGTTGATCTTTTCTCCTGTTTTAATAGTACTGATGTCACTCTAGTGTGCACATGTTCACAGAGAGAAGGAGAGAGTCACATAATGACATGCCTCCACACTGCAGACCTTTCTGTGAACCCCTGCCCTTCATAAATGATGGAGTGGAAGTTGAGGTTGAACATGATCACACGCACGCACGCGCACATACACCACACACACACCCAGATGTGGCACCCATTGACTGGGTCATTACTCCCCGGTGTTACGCGTGTAGCTTACATTCTGTTGTACAAGAGCGAAGGGGAACGATAAAGCTGCAGAACGTGTGTGTGTGTGTGTTAGGGGTGTGCGATATGACAATATAAAATCGTGAATGGCGATAACGAGTGGAGAATCGCAGGCGATCTACCAAATTAGAGAAATCGTATAGATCGCCTTTGCCAATCAGCGCAATTACTTTTTTTATGCTGGTTCCCACCGATGCGGCCGACGTAGGGCGTATGACTGACCAATCACAGCAAACTGTGCATCTTCCACACCTCCATGTTGTGTTTGTAAAAACTAAAAGTGGACAACCATGGCTGAAAGCCAAACTAATCTGGAATTGGTTTGGATTTTCTTCCACTGACCAAGACCAAACTTCAGCGATATGTAAGGTGTGCAAAGAACATGTAAAAACGTCTGATGCCAGTACAACAAATTTATTCAATCACTTGAGACTAGGGTTGCAGCGGTAACCAGTTTCACGTAGGGCTGAACGATTTTGGAAAATAATCTAATAGCAATTTTTTATCTATAAATTGCGATTGCGATTTAAAATCGCGATTTTTTCCCATTGTTCCACTTCAGGAAACTCTGTTTCGGCATTTTTTATACAGCTCAGATACAGGGTTGCGGGGGGGGGGGGGGGGGGTGTAAACAGAGGCGGTCTTTGCATAGAGGCGTTGCTAGGCAATTGCCTTGGGCCCCTCCCACTGTAGGGCCCCCTTGTCTAGCTAAAGCCAGGTTCACACTACACGACTTTTCAGTCATCAGGTTTTTGTGCCGTTCGCACTACACGACTGGTTGTGCTGTAATCGCAAGTCTTTCAGTTGTTGTGGCGTTCACACTACATGACTGATCGGCGACGTGGGCTCACGAATTAAACGACTGGGGAATCGCCGACTCATCTGGCTGCCGTCCAAAAACACGAGAACACGAAAATGAAACACTCGCGAGAACCAGCAACACCACGAAGAAAATAAAAACAACGTACATGTACTCCACATTTTCGTTATTATTATTTTTTTTACCGTTTAACCACTCCATAGTCCCAAATTGCCAGAATTATTTCATCTCTCCGTTGCAGTGAACATAGATATAGTCAATCGCACTATTTCTCCAGTGCTGTCACAATAACTTAAACACAGTCTTGTAGTAAAGTTGTATGAAGCTAGACGCTGCTGTTGACTCACAGTCGCCGACTGGGCTAGATATGAAACATGCTAGATATTAAACATGCTAGATATCTGCCGGTTGTCTGCGATGAGTCGGCCACCACTCGTCGAGCGTCTTTCAGCAGTTCACACTACACGACTGAGCGAGCGCCGAATGATCCCCGATTTGCGTCCGACCAGTTTCTGTCGGCGATCTACAAAAACAGTCGGCGACTGAAAAACCAGCCTAAAATCTTGTAGTGTGAAGCTGAACTTATTTCTCGCATATTAATGTTGATGGGCCCCCTAGCTAAATTCGCATTGAGCCTCCAAATTGCTAAGTCCGCCACTGGGTGTAAAATGGACTAAATGTAAGTATTATTATTATATCGTGATCGATCGATCGCCTGTGGTTGGCGCCAGAGCGAACTACTAATTTTTTAGTCTAAGACGGTCAATGCGTAAGACGGTCAATGCGTGAGAGTTGGCAACCCTGCAGGTAGGCTATAGCAACTTGGCTAAAATATGTGCGTGAGGGCGTTTGGTAGCGCATATCCAGTGTGTTTAACAAAGCCATGAAGCCGGGCTTGTTCACTATATTAACGGGCATCATGTCTTTCACTATGAACTCCGTTACTGCCCGAGTTATTTCAGCGTGCCGCTTCCAATTATATCTATAAGGAGTTACACTTTCAAACGGTTCGGTCAGTGAACCCTGTCTGCTGGACCGCGGTCAAGCTATCCGCGCTTTCGCGATTCATCCGCGCTTTAAATCTTATTGCGCCTATATGCGTGATTTTACGGTATTTCGCTGCTCACCGCATACTAAAGCTGTATAAGCGCAGAGAAACACTTTGGCGTATTTGAAGATGCAGCACTGGTCGTTGGCATTTTAGCCTTACAAATATCATACGAGGCTTTGTGGTGTTTTTTTAATGCTGAAGGTTTGTAGTGTTACCTCGCGTCGTAGCAACAGTAGCAAGGCATGTTTTGCAGGGTACCTGACGTTGAGCAGCATCTTTTTAAAAGCCAAAGTAATTTCACACAACTGATGTGCTGCCCCTCTTTGGTATTAGACTTTCAGTTGTGTCAGCTTCTGAAAGCCATTGTGCAACAAGTTAAAGTGCGCTGTGTTAACTTCACTTCTCCACCTCCCTGCCTCCTGCTCGGGTTTGCTCCGTTCGTCCTCGGCTCGGCTCGCTCCCAAGTCACGTGACCAGTTTAAATCGCAGCCTGTGCGATTAGACAATCGCGTTTTAAAAAATCGCGAAATTATCGCAAATGCAATTAATCGTTCAGCCCTAGTTTCACGGTATACCACGGTATTAAAATGCACGGTTATCATACCGTGTGTGTTTGCTTATTACCGGTAAAAAGCAAGCCAACGGAGGAACTGACCCGCGCATGCACAACTCCGCTCCGGTTCAGCTACTCCGCACACAGCGGTGAGAATGGCAGAAAGTGCATCAGAGTTAACAAATGTTTTAATTAAAAAAAGATAAACTAAAATCAGTGGCGAAAATGACGTAATCGTGGTGGCTCCGCCCGTGCGCTGTCGATTTGCGAGGTCGTGCGCTATGCGCGCCGCGCCTCAGCGCAATGAACAAAGTCATGTTTGCAGGGTTCATACACCTTTATAAGGTGGAATTAAAGCACTTGTACATCACTTTAAAGGTCCGTTTCAATATTTCCCAGCACCTTAAACTTAATTAAGTTAAATATTTATACATATACTCGAAAAAATTCGCTTTTTCATCACATTCTTAATGGTTGTTTATTTTCAAAACGCCCAATCTTATCGTCTTCATGTTCTCTCATGTTTCGTCCTGGAATTAAAAGAGGCTCGTATTTGTTAACGTAATACAAATAATACGAAAGTCGCGTGCTACGGTCACTAGTGAAAGTATAAACCTAGCTTTTTATGGTCCTTGCTTTCACTGGATGTGAAAGACGCCATTAATTTACATGCGTTCATTTTCAAATTCTAACGTGCCTGTTTTTCATATGTTAAAACCAGATTCGGTGTGAACGCCTTAAAATAGAAATCTCTATTGTGAGGGTCATGTCAGAAATAAATCCTCTCTTTCTGCAGTATCTGGTTATCTTCTAACTTGGCAGTACAACGGATGTTTACAACAGTTGTTGATCAGACCCTGACCCAGGCTGAGTTTATCAGATATTAAATAATTTAAACTTAAATAATTGTACTGAAATCCATGATTTAGGTTTCTCTAATTTTGCAGTATTTATATAAACATGTGTACAGCTTATTTTTTTGAGACATTTTGTATACAATAGTTCCAGGTTTCTACAATAAATAGTTAATTGAACAAAAAAAACTTGTTGTAATTTCTTTAAGGGTAAGTGTATCTTTTAATAATATACAAACTAACTGTGATACCGTGATAACTGTGATACCGCGGTATTTTCTGAGACGGTTATCATACCGTGAAAATCTCATACCGTTGCAACCCTACTTGAGACGTAGACATCCCAATCAATATGCCAAAAGTGAAACAATGCGGGCAGCGGGGGCAGCCGCCTCACAAGCTGCGGCCTCAATGGTTTATACTTTCGCGAGTGACCGTAGCGCGACTCCGCACACCTCAAGCCTGGTTTATACTTGACGCGATGCGAGGATCCGCGCGGCGGAAAATGACGTAATCGCTGTGGCTCCGCTCGTGCGAGAGAGCTTCGCGCGCTGTCGATTCGCGAGGTCGTGCACTTCTCGAATTTTGTAACGCAATGAACAAAGTCGTGTTTGCAGGGTCCATACACCTTTACAAGGTGGAATTAAAGCATTTGTACATCACTTTCAAGGTCAATTTCTATATTTCCCAGCACGATAAACTTAATTAAGTTAAATATTTATACATATACTCGGAATTATTCGAAGTAATTTGCGTTTAATCACATTTAATGGTGGTTTATTTTCAAAACACCCAATCTTAATTTCTTCACGTTCTCTCATGTTTCGACCTGGAATTACAAGATGCTCGTATTTGTTAATGTAATACAAGAGAACTGTTCAGTCAGATAGCTATACTTATATACTTATATACTTTCCACGTGCAGTGTTCTCCGTAATTGTAACTACTTCGTTTCACAACAAATATTTGTCTGACTGAACAGTTCTCTTGTATTACGTTAACAAATACGAGCCTCTTACAAGACGAAACATGAGAGAATGTGAAGACGTTAAGTTTGGACGTTTTGAACATAAACAACCATTAAATAATGTGATAAAAAAGCGAATTATTTCGAATAATTTCGACTATATGTATAAATATTTAACTTAATTAAGTTTAATGTGCTGGGAAATATTGTATATTTAGTGCAATAGTGCACTTTATCAGGGTCACTCATTAAAATCTGCTTAGAAAGAAAGCGTTGTAGCCCCCCATTTTTTTGGATGGAATATCGTGATATATAATTGAAATCGTGATTTTTTCCCCATATCACCCACCACTACTAAGACTGAAGTGCAAGGCTGTTGAGAGAGAGAGAGAGTGAGTGAGTTCATAGCCATCTAATGCAGAACTGTTCTACAGTTAAACATATGGGTGTATATTCAAAAATATTTGGATGCTTAACTCATTATTAATGGACAATTTTCACAGTTGCATTAAGAATAAAAAGAAATTGGAGCTCTATTGGACTGAAATCTGATCTGAAATGAAGCTCAATATTTCTCCAGTGAAAACGAACCAATGAAGAAGTATTTACCCAGTCAGGAACAGAGGGAGCTCTTTACTGGTCCGCTGGGTAATATATCACTGTGTGTTATGGTTTTGAGCAGAATCACTTGCTACACACAAACCAGCTGGATGAAGAGAGGAGCATCAGAGCCAACCCCCCCCAAAACAAATGGACCAGTCTGCTCTAGATGATGATGTGGGCTCGTGACCAGTCTGCTCTAGATGATGATGTGGGCTCGTGACCAGTCTGCTCTAGATGATGATGTGGGCTCGTGACCAGTCTGCTCTAGATGATAATGATATGGGCTCACGAGGAGCCTGGACGCCACTGCTGGGGTCTGGAGCGCAGCTAGGTGTCGTGTTTAAGAAAGATTCGGGACACACTAAATACACACCAGACTGTGGGTTCCCAGCAAGTTTGATGATGCTTAAGGGGAATGAACAGTCCTACTAGTTTGCTCTCTATATTTTTCTTGGTCTGACTGCTTCCTGGACTTGATGACCTACTGTGAGATCAGTGATCAGGTCTAGATTTATAGCCTAGTTCTGCTCCGAGTCTCCGTATACCAGATTCCTGATGGTATGGTTAATGGGCTAATAGGTTTGAGTCTCCATGCAAGCTCTACAGTGTAACCATTGCAGCACTGCTATGGTGGAATGATACTTTATGCAAATGGATACTGAAACTTTTCTTTTGTAACATGAGCATTCTGACCAATCACTGCTTGCCGCATTGAAGAGTTCCATTTAACAGTTGGCCAAAATAAGACGGGCCCAACCGTGAAGTGTGTCCTCTCCAGACTCTAAACACATCGCAAGGCAGACGGCAGTTGCAGTTATGTAGCTGTGGCACTGCTGTTCATGTGGTAGTGAAACTGCTGTCTGATGCTGTGAGCCACGTATTGGCACTGTGACGCTTGTGGCAGTTTAATCACAGTTTGATGTTCATGCAGGAGTGTAATCGCGGTCTGATGGCGGCGTAATCGCGGTCTGATGGCGGCGTAGTCGCGGTCTGATGGCGCCGTAATCGCGGTCTGATGCTGTTGCCCGGCGGCGTAGTTGCAGTGTTACAGTGTTTGCGTAATCGCAGTGTGGTGGTCCTCACTAATCGTGCGTTGAACGATGCGGCTGTGGCAGCACTGGTCCGCTGCCTGGTGATGCTGGCCAAGGCCTCTGGTAAGGACACTGATCCCAGACCTGCCAGCATTAGTGTGGTGGATGTGTGTGTTGGTGGTGTGTTGGGTGATGCTGGCCAAGGCCTCTGGTAAGGACACTGATCCCAGACCTGCCAGCATTAGTGTGGTGGATGTGTGTGTTGGTGGTGTGTTGGGTGATGCTGGGTCATTTTTGAGGTTGATTTGCTGCTGTGTTGCGGTCTGTCACTGGGCTGTGTGGAACACACTCTCGTGCACTCTCTCTCTCTCGTGCACTCTCTCTCTAGCTCTCTGTTCCTTTTCTAGCCTGAGGAGCACACATGTGCTGGGGGGGGGGGGGGGGTGACGTGACGGCTCAGAGAAATGAACCTGATAAATCACATTCTCTGTGGCCGTCTCTTCCCTGCACAGACCTGTTCTCTCACACACGCACGCACACACACGCACCCCTGTCCACTGATCTTCTGCATGTATGTACGCACTCCCTTCCCTGTACCCAATCTCTCTCTCTCTGTCTCTCTGTCTCTCTGTGTGTGTGTGTGTGTGTCCAACTGCCAGGCATCTCTTGTTTTCTCCCTGTCTGGACCTGTTTCCCAATTGCTGCTGTACGTAGACAGAGAGGAACATATTTGTGTCAGGAGAACATTCACAAACAATGAGCTTATGAAATGTGCCATATTTTGTCAATTGTGATTTTTACACCCCAATCGAAATTTGTCCTCCGCTTTTAACCCATCTGTGCAGTCAGAACACACACACACACACACTAGTGATTACCAGAGGGCTGTGGATCACCCTTGCCCAGAGCGGTGGGCAGCCCTAGCCTGGCGCCCGGGGAGCAGTTGGGGTTAGGTGCCTCGCTCAAGGGCCAGTTCCCTAACCGCCAGGCCATGACTGCCCCCTTACAGCCCAAGTGTGTGTGTGCACACATGCACTGACCGTATGCCCAGTGAGCAGGACTGCTAGGACATGCAGGAAAGCACCTGTGTGTGTTGGGTCTACTGTCTCTAATTGGGTGTGCACGTGTGCGGTGGGGTCTGTGTGATTTGTCTGCAGTGAGTGATTAAAAGTGTCACAGATGTGAATCGTCAGGTGGCGAGAGCTCGTATTCAGTCCCTCGCTGGCCCCGCCCTTCACTGACTCCTCCCCCTCTCTTATCTCTGGAGGTGATTGTAATGTTTGAGCGGATGGGGTTTGAGGCTGGTGAGGGCTGTGGTGGTTTGTCTGCATCATGTGAGCTTGACCTTGACTACAACTTTTGCCACCTTGGACACCGTAAGGGTTGAGATGACAGCTGGCTGTGTGCGTGAAACTCTGACGTTATTAACACGTGTGAAGCGTGTTAGTCCTGCAGGCAGTGCTGACACTGCTGAACACATCTGACACACTGATGTCTGTTTACAGCTCAAAATGGGCCTGTTCCGCTCGTGACTGTTGCCTCTTCTTTCTCCATCCCTCCCTCCCTCCCTCCTCCAGCCTGTAGCTGAGCCCATCCCCATCTGTAGTTTCTGTTTGGGGACCAAAGAGCAGAACCGAGATAAGAAGCCTGAGGAGCTCATCTCCTGTGCAGACTGTGGTAACAGTGGTGAGTCCCTTCACTGCCTCTTCATTACCTACACGCCCCGGGCCCTTTATAGCGCACGCCCCGGGCCCTTTATAGCGCACGCCCCGGGCCCTTTATAGCGCACGCCCCGGACCCTTTATAGCGCACGCCCCGGGCCCTTTATAGCGCACGCCCCGAGCCCTTTATAGCGCACGCCCCGGGCCCTTTATAGCGCACGCCCCGGGCCCTTTATAGCGCACGCCCCGGGCCCTTTATAGCGCACGCCCCGGGCCCTTTATAGCGCACGCCCCGGGCCCTTTATAGCGCACGCCCCGGGCCCTTTATAGCCACACGCCCCGGGCCCTTTATAGCGCACGCCCCGGGCCCTTTATAGCGCACGCCCCGAGCCCTTTATAGCGCACGCCCCGGGCCCTTTATAGCCACACGCCCCGGGCCCTTTATAGCCACACGCCCCGGGCCCTTTATAGCCACACGCCCCGGGCCCTTTATAGCCACACGCCCCGGGCCCTTTATAGCCACACGCCCCGGGCCCTTTATAGCCACACGCCCCGGGCCCTTTATAGCAACACGCCCCGGGCCCTTTATAGCAACACGCCTACCCTGTAGCTACGCATGTGAACGTGTATCTGTGTGGTTTTCTGCAGCATTTTGACCATGTTTTTCCTGTCAGGCCACCCGTCCTGTCTGAAGTTCTCCCCGGAGCTGACGACGCGGGTCCGAGCCCTGTGGTGGCAATGCATCGAGTGTAAGACCTGCAGCAGCTGCCAGGACCAGGGCAAGAACGCGGTACGTTCAGCGCACGCCCCCCTCACTCGCTGGCCCCTCCCACCAGCACACACCCCCTCACTCGCTGGCCCCTCCCACCAGCACACACCCCCTCACTCGCTGGCCCCTCCCACCAGCACACACCCCCTCACTCGCTGGCCCCTCCCACCAGCACACACCCCCTCACTCGCTGGCCCCTCCCACCAGCACACACCCCCTCACTCGCTGGCCCCTCCCACCAGCACACACCCCCTCACTCGCTGGCCCCTCCCACCAGCACACGCCCCCTCACTCGCTGGCCCCTCCCTCCAGCACACGCCCCCTCACTCGCTGGCCCCTCCCTCCAGCACACGCCCCCTCACTCGCTGGCCCCTCCCTCCAGCACACGCCCCCTCACTCGCTGGCCCCTCCCACCAGCGCACGCCCCCTCACTTGCCGGCTCCTCCCACCAGCGCACGCCCCCTCACTTGCCAGCTCCTCTCACCTAGTGCACGCCCCTCCCACCAGCACACGCCCCCTCACTCGCCGGCCCCTCCCACCAGCGCACGCCCCCTTACTGGCTGGCCCCTCCCACCAACACACGCCCCCTCACCCCATTGTCCATTTGGTGAGTGTTCAGTGAGGTGCTGTTGATTGTTCATTGCTGCCTGTTGAAAGGCAAAATGTCATTGAAATGTAAACGTGTGTGTTTCCCTCCCAGGAAAACATGTTGTTTTGTGACTCGTGTGATCGAGGTTTCCACATGGAATGTTGTGACCCACCATTGACGCGAATGCCAAAAGGTATGAAAACACACACACACACACACACACACACACACACACACACACACACACACAGATGAGCATATACCAGGCACATACCACACCCTGGTGTGTGTGGTGTTTATGTATTGATGTGTCCTCTCTCTCTCTGCAGGTATGTGGGTCTGCCAGATCTGCAGGCCCAGGAAGAAAGGCCGGAAGCTCCTGCACGAGAAGGCGGCACAGATCAAACGGCGCTACAACGCTCCACTGGGCCGGCCCAAGGGCAGGTAACCGGCCCGCCTCACGCCCTCTACTGGACACACCCGGAACTGCTGCACTTCTGCTCCGCATGTGTACAGCTCATGATGAAATACTCATGTAGAAATGTTTGAGGTCATCTTGTAACTTTTGTTTAGGGGAAGAAAATCAGATATTTTGCTGTATCTTCTATATGAGCTTTCTCTAATTTTGGCTTAAAAAAGATTTTATATATACACACAAGACCAGAACAACGAAGTTTTAAATGATTAAATATTGAGTATTGAAATGTTATTAGGTATTAATAAGACTATATATTGTATAAGTGTTTTCCATTTTGTTTGTTTGCAGACCTGGTCGCCCCTTTAAGAAACTACGAGGTGGTGGGCGGGGCCGTCGGAGGCGATGCCCGGTGGGCGTCGACCACCGCTCTCAAGGCTCCTCCTCCCCGCACTCTTCCTCCAGCTCGTCGTGCGAGGGTTACCCTGGCGACGACCGGCTGCTGTTCTCGCACCAGGAGGACGACTCGTCGCATGGCGGCCTGCGCTTCAACAAGAAGACGAAGGGGCTGATCGACGCCCTCACCAAGTTCTTCACGCCGTCGCCGGACGGCAGGAAGGCCCGCGCCGAGGTGGTGGACTACTCCCAGCAGTACCGAATCCGCAAGAAGGGAGGTCGCAAAGGAGACCCCGACGACCGCACGGGGGCGGGGCACGACGGAGGTAGGGACCGCGCCGGGGCGGGGCACGTTCACTGTGTGCTGGTTTTGACAGTCGGATGACTGTTAGGAGTGTTTTGCTGGTGGTCTAGATGTTCACGTGGTCCAGCATTAATAAACGTCAAAATAACTGCAGTAATCTGAAGTGAAACACTTCAGATTATTGCAGTTTTATGGCACGCAAGACTCCAGAGACGACGATAACTGTGATGGTCGCCGTGGAAATTCAGCTGTGTGAGCTTCGCAGAAATTAAACCATTCTACAAGAATCAGCCAGTCAGCTATTTTTGGAAACAAAGTAGAGAAACCATGTTTCAGCACGAAGTTCATCTCTCTCTCTCTCCCTCTCTCTCTCTCTCCCCTCCCCCCCCCTCTCTTTCTCCCCCACTCTCTCTCTCTCCCACTCTCTCTCTCTCTCTCCCTCTCTCTCCCACTCTCTCTCTCTCTCCCACTCTCTCTCTCTCTCCCACTCTCTCTCTCTCTCCCACTCCCTCTCTCTCTCCCCCTCTCTCTCCCTCTCTCTCCCCCCCCCCCTCTCTCTCTCTCTCTCTCTCTCTCTCTCTCTCTCTCTCTCTCTCTCTCTCCTCCCCCCTCTCTCTCTCTCTCCCCCCTCCCCCCCTCCCCCTCTCTCTCTCTCTCTCTCTCTCCCTCTCTCCCCCCCTCTCTCCCCCCCTCCCTCTCTCGCTCCCTCTCTCTCTCTCTCTCTCTCTCTCTCTCCCACTCAGACAATCAGGAGTGTGGCGATGACTGGAGAGATGAGGAGGAGAAGCTGCCTGGTCATGAGAACCTAACCGAGAAGGACGTGGAGCTCTTCAGGCACATCCAGCAGTTAGCACTACAGGTACAGGGAGTCAGGGGCGGGACCAGGGGCGGGGTCAGAGACGAGGGTGTTGCTGGAGCAGGGCTAGAGATCAGTGAATACAATGAAATGATCAATCCCTTTGCCTAAAGTTTACTTAATTGGTGTCATCTTTGTTTAGTAGCATCTAGCTGAACAGGCCAGGGTTTCCTGTTGTCCTCGGGATGCCGTGTCTGATGACGAGATGTTTTTGTACTTTGTAGTCTGTGTGGACTGGCTGGTGTCAGTTTGGCAAGAACTCTTTATTGTATCCCCACAAGATTATATTTAGCTTCGTTTTGAGTTTATATGAGACCAGTGTATTTACTCAAGATTGAAGAGCTGGTTTATTTATTTATTTCTGTAATGTTTACTTCTGTAGCTGTTGAGAGCCGCCTGCTCTGCTGACACTGATTTAAAGACTCCTGTTCAGCTCTCATGGACAGATATTCATTCTCGCTCTCGCTCTCTCTCACTCTCGCTCTCGCTCTCTCTCGCTCTCGCTCTCGCTCTCTCTCTCTGTGGTGTTAGTGTCCTAAGCCTTAGCACTAGAAGCCACTGTTTTTGCCTTGGGCAATAGGTCTTATGAATGTAAAATACACACACAGTTCCTGTGATGGTGTGTTTTTGTATCAGGTGAATTATGGCAGCACTCTGTCAGTGTGCAGGTGTGTTAAAGGGCTGTTGGTTACGAGTGCTCAGTTAAGATGCACAGCACTCCGGTCCTGTGAGATTCCAGAGACAGAGCCGGGATGATCAGCGTGAATAGTGGGGTGGAGGTAAACAAGTGACTCCAGAACTGAGCTTTTCTGATCTGCTCTGTGGCAACTGTCTCCTCCCCTCCCCCTCTACCTCATTACCTCGAGCAGAAGGTTGGGGTGACTGGCCCCCCAGACCCCCAGATGCGATGCCCATCTGTGATTGAATTTGGGAAGTATGAGATCCAGACGTGGTACTCGTCTCCGTACCCACAGGAGTACAGCCGGTAAACACACACACACACACACACACACACACACACACACACACACACACACACACACACACACACACACACACACACACATTATTCTCTGTGTGCTTTTATATGTGAGGTAGTAACTGACCCCAAAACAGTTTGGTTAAAAAGAGGGCAACATAGGGCAGCAGATACATGTAGTTGCGCTGTTTCATATTTGGAGAAACTAGATGAAAGTGAGTTAAGGCTCCTCTGTGCTAATGCTGTACTAATGCTGTATGTGGGCTAATTCTAGTGTCCTTGTAATACTGTATCACTGTAATAACTACTTGGGGTAATCTTCCTTTCTCTCACTCCCTCCCTCCCTCCCTCCCTCCCCAGACTTCCTAAGCTCTACCTGTGTGAGTTCTGTCTGCGTTACATGAAGAGCCGCAGTATCCTATACCAGCACATGCGCAAATGCACCTGGTTCCACCCGCCCGCCAACGAGATCTACAGGAAGGACAACGTCTCTGTCTTTGAGGTGAGTTTCAATTTCTCCTTCTAGTCTCTCACACACACACACACACACACACACACACGTACACAGGCACAACTACAAATGTGCCTAGAATCTGTAAAATACACACGCTCAAAAGTTGTTTGTCTAGTGCAGAGGTCACTAACAGTCGGACCGCGGACCCGAACGCCATCCCATCCGGACCCAGAATGTTTTCATGCGTGTGGCTCGGAGTGGCTGTTTTGAGAGGCTTGGGTTCACAGTGCCCCGCCCCCTCCATAGACCATGCTGCAACAGTGCCCCGCCCCCTCCATAGACCATGCTGCAACAGTGCCCCGCCCCCTCCATACACCATGCTGCAACAGTGCCCCGCCCCCTCCATACACCATTCTCCATAGATCAGTGTTAAGTGTTAACAATTTATTTATTTATTTATTTTTATCTGCTTCTTCTCTTCAGGTGGATGGGAATGTGAGCACAATATATTGTCAGAACCTGTGTTTACTGGCCAAACTCTTCCTGGATCATAAGACCCTGTACTACGACGTCGAGCCCTTCCTCTTCTATGTGCTCACGCAGAACGACTCCAAAGGTTGCCACCTGGTGGGCTACTTCTCCAAGGTGGGACACCCGCTGCACCTGTCCCTTACCTGGGGGAGGCGGGGCTACAGAGATCTGCACCACACCCTCACAGACATGTACATTTCTGAAATCCTTTTAAGCAGGTTTTGTGGAGGAAGCCAGCTCACCTGAGTCATCGCTGTTTCTCTCCTTATAAATTCTTGAAAATTTGGCAAAGTAAATGTTTAAAGCAGGGCTATTCAACTATATTTTTCTGCGGGCCAGATTTGGCAGAGAGCTCTGACCTGTGGGCCAGACAATTTTCAGACCTATACCAATACTGTCATAGTGGATGTAAAATTGAAGCAAACACTACTACTAAACACTACTAAATTCGTAAATGTAAAACGTAAATTCGAACGTGAATTTCGACAGTGTTGCAAATAAAATGTTATTTATTTTTACGGCGGTTTATCAATTATTTACTATTATTTATGTGGAAATGGGCCGTGGGCCGGTACAAATTCATTAAAGGGCCGGTTCTGGCCCGCGGCCCGCCAGTTGAATAGCCCTGGTATAAAGATTCAAAATTTGAGCAGATGATTCAGTCCTTTATAAAGGTTTACATCAGATTAAAATGAAAACAAAACAAATGTTCAAGTATTTAGGTTTGGGTTGATTTCCCAGTGTCTGTGGTATTGGGTGTTTAACACAGGAGAAAGTCCAGTAAACAAAATCAACCCTGCTCCTGCAGTTTTGGTTGAGTCAACCTGCCATGTCAGGAATGTCGGGGATACACATCGCTCATTCTGACAGAACTCTGGGTTTACAAGAATGTATACATAGCAAATTGCAACCAGTGCTCTGTAGGAGCTAAAACAAATTGCAAGCCATATTGCATTTGTGTGTGTGTGTTTTATTTTGAATGATTACATTATTTTACTTTGCACATCTGGATATTAGCCCCCATGATGCTAATAGTCAATTGTGTACCTTTTTGCTGGATAACAGCATGCAGTTGTTTTCTGAAGTTTTCAATAAGTCTCTGAGACATCTCCTGACACATCTGATAAATTTCCTGAGGAATCTCCCATTCGTCTTTGGCAAATCTCTCAAGCTCCTCCAGATTTGATGCCATTCTGGCATGAACCTTCAGTTCAGCCCACAGATTTTCAATGGGATACAAGTCAGGGCTTTGAGCAGGCCAACCAACAACCTTCACGTTAGTCGTTTGGAGGTTGTTCTTCACCAGGAACGATGTTCGAGGCCTGTTCTGCATTGAGCTTCCTGCCTTCATACATGAGTCTCCTTTTTTTTTTTTTTTTTTTTTTTTTTTTTTTAGTCTAAACTAATTTCTTTTGTTTTTGGTATGATTCTTTCTCAAGTGACAGCTCAAATGTTTACTGAGGCTTTATACTGTATGTAAATTGGGAACCCTCAGCAATGACTTGATTTAATGAGCTTTCATCATTACGAAGTTAAAGCAAACCATGGCACAGCAGAGGTTTGTGCTATGGCTCGATAACAAAGTCAGTTCTCAAGGGAGTTCATAATATTGACCCTGGTGATTTTTTTTTTTGTTTCTTTTGAAATAGTTGAGTATTCAAATAAAACTAAACTAAACATTCTAGCTAAAACTAATGTGTTTAGAAATGCTACCTTGAAAAACCGTTGCTGTTATGAAAGAACTTATGGAAAAAATTAGTCACTAAACGTGGTCCACTTCAGTGAATTTAGTTTCATAAATGCCTCACGCTGTAAAACTCGCTCCATTGCTGTGCTTTCATTTGTTTCACATTTCATTTGACGTGTCTCGTTGCAGGAGAAACATTGCCAACAGAAGTACAACGTCTCCTGCATCATGATCCTCCCTCAGTACCAGCGCCGAGGTTACGGCCGTTTCCTCATCGACTTCAGTACGTCTGCCGTCTTCTGACTACTGACGTTCTGCAGCGGAGGAGGGGGAGGGGGGGCGGGGCTGTTTGGTTGTCAGCTTGTAGATAGAAGCTTTCACAACACGTAACTCGACACCAGGTCTGCAGGCTTACGCAGGTTGAGTGTTGAGCTTTTGTGGCTGATCTGACCCAGAGTGGCGTGTGAGGTTACCTGGCTCACCTGCACACCTGCGTGGACGCCCTTGTACGTCACCGGCAGCCTGTGGGTTTAATATGTTCCACTGTGGCTGCCATTCGTTTGGAGTTACTTAATAAACCAAAAATCACAGAGAAAAGTAGAGACAATGTAGAGATTCTCAAAACCTTACGGTGTGCTTAAAAACACATTTTGCTTGAATTTGCTCGCAGTTTCATGAGACGATATGCAGTATTAAACTTCACGAAAAATTATTAATTGCTGCCGGTTACATATTCTAACCAACATCTATCCGCATAAGGCAGGTTATTGAGACGCTCAGAGAGGAATTTCATCACATCTTGTTGTGCTCAATGTATGCGACCGCTGTTAATTTACCTCAGTTTCTCACCATCAGCATTTCGGCACATTTTTATTGCAATCTAAATTTTCGCAAGAGAGAAGCTACTTGTGCTAAGAAGTTTGTAAGCTGACTATCCACGACATCAGCTTGAGGCCTCAGCCTTTGTTAGCATAAATACTAAACCGTTGATGTATAAAACTTGGTTAAGTCACAAACTTACTTTAAAGGTCAATAATGCTATGTGGTTTTATATAAATTTTTTATAGTTTCTTGAATATTCTAGAAACAGAACAAATAATGTGCATTCAAAGATGACTTCCCTAAGGGCAAAAGTTGTGCTTGCGTTGAATCATGGGGTTTCCATAGCAGCTGTGGAACCATGCGATGCTGATGGATGGATGGATTTGATGATGGATGTAAAAGGTCTGGGAATACGTCACTTTCCGTTGTGCTGTGTGTCTTGACATCTCACATTGGTGAGGTCATTGACGTATGATCAGACCACCACAGTCTGTGAGGTTGTTAAATGCAGGGATGCTCTGTGTCTGGTGACATAAGATATATACAGGTGTGTGTGTGTGTGTGTGTGTGTGTGTGTGGTGACACTATTTTGAAGTGTGCGCTGTAACCGTTACCGCATGTCATTTTGTTTTAAAACTAGATTTATTGTGAATGTATTCTGTGTTTAATGATCTTGATTGCATGCCACTGAGGAATCAAGGAATTTTAATATCTCACCAGATGTACTTTTTCCGTACAGTAGACATGAATCAAATCTGGTTGAAGCCCATCGTCTTGGGCAGATACAGCTGTGCTGTCTGTTTTAATCTGGTTTGCTGGGTTAATAACACAGGTGTGCACCTGTTCAGGTTATCTTCTGTCTAAGCGGGAGGGCCAGCCCGGTTCTCCGGAGAAGCCTCTGTCGGACCTGGGTCGCCTGTCCTACGCGGCCTACTGGAACAGTGTGGTTCTGGAGTGTCTGCACAAGGTGCGGGACAGGAAGCTCACCATACGCAGACTTAGCAAGATCACTGGCATCTGCCCTCAGGACATCACAGCCACTCTGCAGAGCCTCAACATGCTGGAGTACAGGGGGAGCAGGTGAGGCAACGCAGGCGTGCAGCACCACCCTCGCCACCACCATCCTCATCACCACTGAAGTGCTCCACTCAGCCTGCACTACTTAACTGGCATTTTTGCACAACTTTACATGTCAACTTTACAGCTTTACAGTTGAATTCGTTTTGTGCACAAATTCACACATTGTTAACTTGTCTTGGAGCCTTATTTACGTACTCCAAAGTTGTTTCTCTATTGGTAGCATTACTCAGTACATACTTTACATTGTGAGGTGTTCTTGCCTTGCAATTTATTTATTATTAATAGTTGTGAGGTAATGTCGGTGAAAAACTCGTCTTACCAAAGACTTAAACTTACTTTAGTTTATTCAGTCTTTGTTACGGATGCATACACTGCTGATTCCTGCGTCCAATCAGCTGTGGTTGTCTAGTGAAAGGGCGTGGCCGTAGGTCTGGGCGAATGAGCTTGGTCTACAGGGTACCCGCGGGTCCTTAAAAAGTCTTAAAATGTCTTAAATTTAGTTTTACATATTCAAGGTCTAAAGTCTTAAAATGTCTGGAATTTTAGGAGGGGAGGCCTTATATTATTATAAGTGTGTGTTGCTCAGTTTTTCTGTTTTATTTTACCGACAATATGTATATGCCACAATAATTGTGCGGTGGGAACAACAATTCAAGGCTCCGATGCAGACATGGGTAAATGTTGATTCAATGACAAGTGGCTGGAGGATGAAAAATATTGTGGCTGGCTGAAACCTTCCAGTGATTCGTATGAGGCGCAATGTGAACTTTGCCGAAAAACATTCAAACTTGGTACAATGGGCTGTAAAGCGCTGGATTCTCATATGAAATCTGAAAAACCCAAGCGATATAAAAAGTACTCGTAAAAGTAATATGCACATCAAGTCATTTGCTGCTACTGGCTGTTTAACTGTAAGTTAAAAAAAGCCTTCTGGCCCCACTACCGGGTATCGGAACCCGTTCAGTACTTTTTCAACGACAGCCACGCTGAAGGCAGAAGTGCTGTGGGTTTTACAAACAATAAGTAGATGCCACTCGTATACCGTATTTTCCGGATTATAAGCCGCAACTTTTTTCCCCATGATTTGAACCATGCGGCTTATAATGAGGTGCGGCTTTTCTGTAGATTTTTTACTTCACACGTCAGGGGGCGGAGCAGAAAGTCAATCAGGTGGTAGGTCAAAGTTGGAAATCATCTTTTATTGAGGTGCGCACTATAGTCCAGAAAACATGGGTACTTCAGAAGTATGGTGCTGAACGGTGCAGAACAAGTTGAAATTGAAACTTTGATATTTTAGTTGTTTTTAGGCTTTAAGGCTGTAAAGGCTGTTTTGCCGAGTTCTCTTAAAAGTGCACTTTTATATTTATTTGATAGTTATTTTAAATAACTTTTTGTTCCCTAAGGTGGAATGTATTATTTATTTCAGTTCAGTAAAATGTTTTGTATACTATTACCTAGTTTGTCATTTTTTTACCACAGTAATAGTATTATTTTTTCTTGTGAGGTATTAAAAAGGTCTTAAAAGTCATTGAATTTGAGATTTAAAAATGTGCAGATACCCTGCCTCTAGTCACCACCCATTCTGCTCTTCTTCCTCCAGACTGGTGCTGGTTCGCAGGGAGAAACTGGTGGCATCACATGCGTCCCGCCTTCAGGCCCGCCCTCGGCTGCTTGAGGTGGACCCTGATTGCTTACGCTGGACGCCAGTCATCGTCACCAACACGGTGGTGTCGGAGGACGAAGGGGACGAGGATGAGGATGGAGAGGAGGAAAACGACAAAGAGGTGAGTGAGGCTGCTTTTAATACAGTGTCATCTTTTCTTGTCTGGTTATTGATTTATTTGTTGGTTATTTCAGGCAGTAGGAGGTGTGATTTTAGATCACTTGTGCTCAGGAATTACTGTAGTCATTAGCCTTATCTGTGGGGTTTTTTATTTTTATTTTTTTGCAATATGCATGTGATGAGGTCTCCGCTGCAGAGTGGGCTCTATGAGGGTATATGAGGGCTCTATCCAAGATTTGAATCCCCTCCTGTTATGGAGGTCTTTCTGAGTCATTGATTCTGTGTTCCACTTCATGTCGCAGCCTTTTTGTGTGTTGCAGGTGAACTCCAGCCACAAGAGCCCTCCACTGCCCTGGAGTGCCAGAGGTGAACGCGATGAAGACGAGGACAGGAAGTGCTTCCCCTCGTATCCCAACAACCAGAGCTCCTCGGCCACGTCGCCACTACGCAACAGCCTGCCGTGCCCCGAGAGCGCCGCCCCGCAGGCCAATGGGGAGCGCAGGGGTCGGGGTCGCCCTCCCAAGAACTGGCCGTGGGGCAAAGTTAAGGACCGACCTCGTGCCGGTCCGGGGAGGCCCCGGAAAATCAGGCCTGAGGAAGACGAGGATGAGGAATACACGTCTCTGCCAAACAAGGCCCCTGCTCCGTCCGTGTCTCCGCCTACCCTCTTCGCCTCCGAGAACGAGACGAACTCTGCCTGCCCCCGGCCCACGGACGCGGCGCGGCACCCTGCGGTTCCGCCGCCCCGCAGCAGGGGGCGCCCGCCGCGGAAGAAACGCGGGCCCAAGCGCAGGCTGAGCGAGGGCCCGGGGGAGGGCATGCCCCCGTTGCCCTTGGCAACTAGGCTTAGCGAGCCATTGGCTTCTCAACAGTCTTGCTCCAGTGAGAGCAGCGAGGATGATGACGATGACTACGATGAAGAGATGGGCACCTGCTCCCCTCCTGTCTTAACCAAACCAACGTTAGGGCTCAAATGCAAGGTGGGTGAAAATCACCAAAGACTGTCTTCATTTTATGTTTGCCTAAGAATTAGTGCTGTATGACAAATTCTATATCACGGTATTTTTCAAAATTATATCGGTTTGACGGTATTTGACGGTTTTTTCCCCCCATGCGTGATGTTAACTGCATTGATTACGAAAAGAATTACTGCAGTAGAGTGGTTAAGAGTACCCTATTCCACTGTTAGAAAAATGTCTCCACTTAAGTATTACATGTAATACAGATTTGCATGGCCCCATATGATCAGTTTTCAAATGGTAGCACTAAAGTAGTGAATGAATCATATAGCATGACAGTTGCAGTAAAAATAAAAAACCTTTTATTTTTTAATTATCTCTTTTAATGTGATAAAAAGCGAATTATTTCAACCATATGTGTATTTGTATAAATATGTAACTTAATTAAGCTGAAGGTGCTGGAAAATATTGAAAATGGACCTTGAAAGTTCCGTACAAGTGCTTGAATTCCACCTTGTAAAGGTGGATAAACCCTACAAACATAACCGCGCAAAACACAATGCTGAAGAGCGGAACACGACCTCGACACGCCACAGTGGAGACCCCGCGATTGCTACCCGTATTTTCTGTATTTTACCGCTACTTATTCCCTCACACTTTGAACCATGCGACTCATAATGAGGTGCGGCTTTTCTGTAGATGTTTCTTCACCCGTCAGGGGTGGAGTTAATCAGGTGGTAGGACAAAGTTGTAAATCAAAGAAGAAAGTGCTCATTTTCATTTAACACATGCAAGCAGCAGGCACGACGGAGAATTTTTTTCAAACCAACATGCGTTGTGCCGAATTCAGAGTCCCCTCGTTTGAACATGCATAAAGACGCTACAGATTATATTCGGGACTTACGGTGATTATAACTTACTTCATTGAGCACTTTAGTTTTGTCCTAACTAGATATTTAGACATAATACTGCTGTAATACTGCGAAGTCATGTGGTCAGATGTGAAATTCGGTATAGCCAACTGGCTCAATGGTAGGCCTGTGTTGAAAAAATCGATTTTCCGATTCAGAATTGATTCGCATATGATGATCTGATAATCGATTCGTACGTCCAAAGATCGATTTTTTCAGTGAACTTTTACCCCCGCCTCGTCACTGAATTCACGCAGGCGTGCTTGGTCTAACTAACTGTAAAACAACATGGCGTCGGACAGTGATGGTAACGACGATAGTCAAATAGGCAATCTAAAAGCAGAAGGACAGTTTATCCAGTGTCAGTGAATATGAAATGTGGTTAACTTTGTGATCAGTTCATATTTAAGCCCCTCCCCCCCTTTTCCCAGAAGCCTCTGCGAAAGCGACGCATACGTCAGCGTAGCCACCCACACAGCAGCGTGGTCACAGAGACGATCTCCGAGACGACGGAGGTCCTGGACGAGCCTTTTGTGGACTCTGACTCGGAGAGGCCCATGCCCCGCCTAGAGGAGGAGACTCCATTTGGCCACACCCTCCGTTGCTACCCACCTGCCCGGAAACACTTGGACCCCACCCCAAAAAGGGTCCGCCCTCCCAACCTCTCGGAGTCTGAGGAGGACGGTTAGTGAATTTCAATTTCAATTTGCAATTGGCAGAAAAATAGCATGCAGGCCTCAGGTGTGTCTACTGTGTGTTGATCACACTGCTGACATTCACATTCCCTCTCCCCAGATTCCACTCCGGTGCTGAAGCCCGTAACGGGCCTGCGGAGACCGGAACAAGCGGAGGCGTTGGAGCAGGAAGGCCCGCCGGCCGCCACCGCGGAGGCCCCGGCCAAGAAGAAGAAGGGCTGGCCCAAGGGCAAGAGCCGCAAGCCAATGTGCTGGAAGAAGCGTCCTGGGAGGAAGCCCGGATGCGTGGCAGGCCAGCCTGCCGACTCCGGCCTGACCGCCCCCTCCTCCGAGGACCCGCCACCCCCCAAGATCAAGGGGAAACCTGGCAGGAAGCCGCGGAGCTACTACCTGCAGCGCGCCCAGGAAGAGGCGGCCAGACAGGAGCTGGAGAGAGGTGGCGGGGGTCAGCTGGGGCCGGACCAGCCCGCTCTGGAGGACCGGGGCTGCAAGAGGAAAAGCCTGACGTCCGACCCAGACTCGGAGAAGCGTAAGGACTCTGATGAGGAAGACGATTTTATCCAGAAGATGAGGGACGCGCCCAAGCCACGGAGGCGGGGTCGGCCGCCGAAGAACCCCGGCCTCCAGCTGCCTGCCCCCAAACCTCTGCCGGCGTCCGAGCCTGATGAGGAAGAGGAGGAAGAGGACGAGGAGGAGGAGGAAGATCAAGCATGGGCGGGGGAGAAACCCAGCCGTCCACCCTCGCGTTCCCTGTCGCAGTCTTCTGGCTCCAGAGTCCCTCCGACCAGAGACGGAGATGTGGCCGACCCGGAGGAAGATGAGGAGAGGGAGGACGAAGATCAAAGTGGCTCCAGAAGCCGGAGGGTGGCGGCAGTGCCGAGCTCCGGTAGCCGGCGGAGCGACGATCACGACGCGGACGACGAAGGCGACGGCCGCCTGGAAGAGAAACGAGACGGCGCCAAACGAGGAAAGAGCCCCGCCTCCGACGACGAAGACGAAGAGCTGGAGGACGAGGAAGAGGAGCCTTCATCTCCCGTCCGATCGCCACCCGTGAAGGAGGAGCCCCAGACGGGGGAAGGTTTTTTAGACGTGCAGGTGAGCGTGGCGAGGGACTACGTCAGCAAGCAGGAGGAGGAGGAAGATGAGGAGGACGAGCCAGAGGAGGTGAAGACGGGCTCGGTCGACGCCCAGGACGAGCGGCGACGGAGGGAGCAGGAGGAGTCGTCGGCGGCCGCGGCGGCCGCCGTGGAGACCGTGACGTCCATCGCGGCCCCGTCTGACCCGCCGGACCTGCGGCCGATGGAGGACAAGTCCGTCCTGCTGATGAATTCCGAGCATCCGCACGCGAGCACCGAATTCAAGGACGAGCTGGGCCACCACGCGCACGACCATCACCACCACCACCATCACCACCACCCCCACCACCACTCCCACCCACACCACAGCAGCGAGCTGGACCTGGAGACCGTCCAGGCCGTCCAGTCGCTCACGCAAGGCGAAGCCCAGGACGAGGAAACGGAGTCCCACGGGGCCTACCAGGACTGCGAGGAGACGCTGGCCGCTTGCCGCACCCTCCAGAGCTACAGCCACGGCGAGGGGGAGGACGAGGCGCTGGCTATGGTGGACGACTGTGGTGCGTCCCAACACAGCAGCCCCATGCCCAACCCTCCCCTGCCCCCTTTAGCTAGCCAGTCCGTACGCTCCGTCAACAGCCCGGGTATGACGCCGGGGCCCCTCGACGCGGGGCCAGGGGTGGCCGTGGCGTCTGGGGCGGGTGGGGGCGCGGGCGGGGGCTACACCCAGATCACCCCCGAGCACCCCGGCTCGCTGTCGGCTCCGTCGCTGCAGAACATGGAGACGTCGCCCATGATGGACGTGCCGTCCGTGTCCGACCACTCCCAACAGGTGGTGGACAGCGGCTTCAGCGACCTGGGCAGCATCGAGAGCACCACGGAGAACTACGACAACCCCAGCAGCTACGACTCCACCATGGGTGGAGCTGCAGGGGGCGGAGGCAACGCGGGGACCGGAGGCGGGATGTCCGTACCGCCGGTGGGGCCCGCCACGGCGTCGTCGTCCGCCTCCTCTTCCTCGTCCACGCCGTCCTCCTCGTCCTCGCAGGGCAACAGCTGCTCCTTCGTCTCTGCGCCCGGACTCCCGTCTTCCGCCTCCGTGGTCGTCAGCTCTCAGCTCACCATAGGGGGCTGCGGGCTGATTCAGCAGGCCGGTCCCGGCCCAAACGGCGGCCCCAACGCCGGCCCCGGCTCAAACGGCGCTGGTGGAGCGGGCGGTCCTGTCCCACAACCCCCACCTCCACCTCCTCCACCCGCCACAAACACTCCCGGCTGTGGCATCAAGTCGCCGCAGAGCTGCGTTGTTATCGACAGGCCACCGAGTGCCACCCAACAGCAGCAACAGCAGGTGCAGCAGAAGAAGGTTGCCCAGCAACAACAGCAACAGCCCCCGCCCCCACCCTCGGGGCCGCCGCCCCCTCCGCCCCAGCAGCAGCCCCTCTCCCAGTGCAGCATGGGAAACGGATTCGCATCCACCCCCATGATCATGGAGATTCCCGAGAGCGCGGCGGGCGGAGGCGGAGGCGGTGGGCGGAGCCTGTACGACCGCATGGGCGGAGACTTCGGGGCGGGCGGCTACGCCCAGCCCTCGGCCACCTTCAGCTTGGCCAAGCTGCAGCAGCTCACCAACACCATCATGGACCCCCACAACATGCCTTACTCCCACTCGGCCGCCGTCACCTCCTACGCCACCAGCGTCTCGCTGTCCAACCCCGGCCTGGCCCAGCTCACCTCCTCCCCCCACCCGCCCCTCCCCCAGACCCAACCCACCATGACCCCTCCCCCAAACCTGTCCTCCGGCTCCATGAACCTGGCCTCCCCCCTGATCCAGTGCAACATGCCGGGCCCCAACATCGGCCTCCCCCCCCCGCCGCACGCCCAGCGCCTGCAGGGTCAGATGGCCACGGTGAAGGGCCACATCGCCATCCGCTCCAAGGCCTCCCAGATCCCGGCCGGCTCGCACCAGCAGCAGCTGTACGGACGCAGCTCGAGCACCGTGGCCATGCAGAGCTCGCCGCGCACGCTGACCGTCCAGCGGGGCATGATGACCAACCTCATGCCCACGCCGGCCTACAACTCCATGAACATGAACCCCCTCAACGCTGCCATGTCGGCCGGCTACCGCATGACCCAGCCCATGATGAACAGCGGCTACCACGGCAACCCGCCCTACATGAACCAGCCCGCCCAGTACCCCATGCAGATGCAGATGGGCATGATGGGCGGCCAGTACACCCAGCAGCCTATGCAGCCGAATCACCATGGCAACATGATGTACGCTGCCCCGTCTCACCACAGCTACGCCGGCGTTCCTAAACAGTCGCCTTACATGAGCAGATGAGAACGAAACGTGGGAACAGACGGAGAGAGAGAGAGACGGAGGAATAGACAGGAGGAGAGAGACAGAGCATTAAAACAAAACACACAAAAAAAACTCGGAAAACGGACATTTTAACCCCCCTCCAGAGACTCGCATGCTCTCTGTGTTAGAGCCGCCACCCTCCTGAGGTGTGGGCCGAGGAGCAGACGGGCGGAGGTGACGTAGTCGTCCAGCTATCGCTTCTTTCTCTTTTACGTGTACATCGTGGTCGTGGAGCTCCTCCTCACCCCATCCGGCGCCTTTCATCCCCGCCACACGGCTCACGCGCTCCCCCACCGGGTCGCGCGGCCCAGACGGCCAGTCGCACCCGCCCCGTGATGGGATGGGTCCGGTGTTTGCTGCACTACCAGCAGGGGGCGCGCTTCACTCCTCTCCCGGGTGTCCCTGCTTCTTCACGCACGACAGTGGTGTAGCGGAAGAAGCAAAGTGACGTGGTTCCAGGAGGGCCGAACTCCTCCAGCGGAGAGCCCGAGTCGCCTTTGACGTTGTTGGACGCGTACTGATTCGTGCACATGTTAGACTCGACATAGGAAGCCTTACCTGAAAAAAAATGAGAAAACCGTTGTAGATTAACTTTGTTCTTTTATTATTATTATTATTGTTACCACCTTTTTGTTTTTTTTTTTTTGTTTGTTTGTTTTTCTAAACGTTGAAATGCTTGTGTTTCAGTCTAGCTTCATGCTTAGGTTAAGTGTGTGTGTGTGTGTGTGTGTGTGTGTGTGTGTGTAGGGATTGGGGGGTATGATCCACACACTTTTGCTCTTACAAGCATTCACACTTGGGAGCACACGCACTCTGCTTTGGACACCAGTACACACACTCGCGTGCGCACACGTCTAGAGCCACTTCAGAGTCACGATGTAGGCACTTCTGTGTGTGTGTGTGTGTGTGTGAGTGAGAGAGAGAGACCAGGCGTGGAGCTATTAAAGGAGACACACAGATGAAGATCCAGAAATCCGTGTCTTCCTCGTTCTTCACACGGAACCATTTGGTTCGGTGTTCTCATCAGTGGGAGAGACTGAGAGACTTTATCCCTAGTTGTCCAAGAGTGAAATGATCGTGTTTCAGTCTGCTAGGCTGAAATGATCGAGCGCCTGTGAAACTTGTAGATGTAAATATTCTGGTACTTCCTGATTCACAGCACAGGCTCCCGAACTACAACTTGAGCTTCGCCAACACTCCAGTCACTCCAGTAGAGGGCAGTGTAATTAAGGGAGAATTGTTTTTGTTTTATTTCTTGTTTTTGTTTTTTGTTTCGGGTCTCCTCTCATACCAGTGTTTCACAACACAGAGTGGTGGTAGTCTGCTGGGGGGTTTTTTTTTTTGTTGTATTTGTTTTATTTTCTGAAACATACTTATCTCAGCATTTGTGTCCTATCTGTTAGCGCTAATAGCACTCTGTACGTGTGTGTGTGTGTGTGTGGGTGTGGGTGTGGGTGTGTGGGCTCGGGGAGTGCTTCATGCACCTCCGACCACAGACGCTTGTGCTGTTCTGATGGCAGTTCAC
The DNA here is from genome assembly GCF_052324685.1 of Brachyhypopomus gauderio. Taxonomy (NCBI): domain Eukaryota; kingdom Metazoa; phylum Chordata; class Actinopteri; order Gymnotiformes; family Hypopomidae; genus Brachyhypopomus; species Brachyhypopomus gauderio. Next base: position 35,810,948 of record NC_135213.1, read on the forward strand.
CTTTACCAGTGAAGTACAAGTGGACAGTGTGGGTGTGTGTATTAAACACATATGGGGACACGTGCTGACATTCTTGGTTAAAGTGCATGTTGTACGGGGACAGTCACCAGTATAGGACAAGGGGCAAGGAATTTATGTATTCAGTGTTCAATATTCAGTGTCAATATGAGAACACGTTCCTGACATTTTCATTATATTATTTGTGTTTTCCCCCTCCTTATTTTGTTTTAATTTTCTGAATTTTATCAGACTGGGCAGCTTTCTTTTATGACACAAGCTGACTCTTTTTGACTTTAGCAAACTTATTGTAGAGAAAATGTTTTTTCTATAATATAAAACAAAAAAAAATTGACATGGATATTGGTACTGTCATTTTTTTCACTTCTGTTTCAGGAAAAAAAAAACTACATATTTTTTAGCTCAACTCTTGGGGTAATATTATTAAGAAATTCAAAACTTAAAAAAAATTACAACTCACTTAGTGACTAAGATGCCTTTAACCATTCCATCTCATCTCTAGAGTTTTCTATCCTTGTGTAGTATATTAATGCTATTTTAAAACACAAACGACAAATATCTAAGGGTCATTTAGCCGTCTTTTTTCTATTTTGTTTTTGAGGGGTTTTGTTTTTCTTTTTCTTCTTTTTTATTTTCCCTCGTTTTTTTTCGTGTGTGAATAGGACGACTTCTTTACATCTACAGAGCATGTAAAAATGAGCTCGGTATGTTTGTCTGTTTATATTGCTTCCCCTTTTTTGTATCCTTTGTAATTGTACATGGTGAGTTGTAAGCTACGAGAGCGCGCGGTAGATGGAGAGAGAGCGCGCGAGCGGTGCTGGCGCCGGGCGCGAGCGTCAGCGCCCGACCTCCTCTCTCCCCTCTATTTCGTCCCTGTATGTATTTCCATTAATTTGTTCCTTTTTTCTTTCTTAGCAAGTACTTTCAAAGAACTCTGTACATTTTAACATGAAACAAAAATAAATTATGTTGAGCCGTTTCACTTGTTTCTGTACATTTAAATAGCTTCCTCCTGTATGGTATTACTATTACACAATAGCAAATCTACTGTCACCTATTCAGTAAAGTCTACTCAGTTTGTGTCTATATGACACAAAACATCTTAGCCTGCATATTTTTAAACGTTTGAACATTTTGAGGACACGTACTGTACGTGAACCTGTCCTAGATGTGCTCCGAGAGGCTCACTGGAGTGAGAGGCCTTATTTCAGGCCTGTGTCCACACAACCACGTGGATCTGGAGAGGAATAAAACAGCATCGCGCATCTCCCGCTGTCGTTTCACAACACTACAACAGCACTATTACTAGAAAACATCCCTCAGCGCCTACCTCGACAAGAGTTTCCAGCATTCACAACAGGTCCTGTTATTTTGTATTATGTTGGTAATCTGTGATTTCATATAGATGTTTCATTTTTTAAAACGCCTTCATGTTGGTGTGTTACGACGCACTTGGATGAATTTCAAGTGTTTTCGCGATTTTCGCAAAAAATCAGTTCACCTGCAACCATAATAAATGGGGCTTAAATAAATATCGTTTAATATCGAATCAAAATGGCCTAAGAGAAAGCACATGCCGTATTCGTGTTCCTAGCGGTAATATCGTTTATCTTTATCACCATACCACGTTATTCTTCAGACGCTAATATTATAGGTTACACCATCGCCCGTAAGAAGCTTGTTGTAGTTTAATAAACGGGGGACTTTTATGGTTGACATTTATACTGTTACTGCAGTCAGTCCCGTGGAGCAGCGCCCACCTCACCTTGATGGACAATGTCAGAAACGGCCTCGTTCCTCAGCCAATCAGAAGACGGGATTACGTGTGTTTACCGACCGAGGTGACCAATGACCGGCGAATAGCCCTTGTCATTTACTTCCTTAGCGCACACCAATCGTCTTTGTCGAGGGGCGGGTGCAACTGACACTCGTCCGCTGATTGGCCAGAGTCGGTGCCAGTCATGTCCGTCTGAAACCCGAATAAGCCGTTATTTCTCGTCTGCGTTCATTGAAATATTCAGGAGGGTGAAAGAGCCGAACCGTAACTGTTGTCACCGTGAGTATCTTACTACTATAACTGTGTTGGCCTTTACACACACACGCAAAACGTGTGTCTTTGTGGGACACAGCGAGGCAGGTGGTCACGAGACAGACCCGTGACGCGGAGAGAGGAGGATGGAGGTGGAAGATGGAGGCTTTGGAGCAGGGATGCGGGTGGAGGGTGTAGTGGGTCCAGCGGGCGGGTAGCGGAGTTTATTCAGGCGCAACTCGGGCGCGTTCAGCAGTTTCGTAACATGATGCTGTCGAATATTAAATGAGGTCGTATCGGTTCGCGTCGCGATCCAGGTCCGTGCAACACAGGAGTGGCGAAGTTCTCCAAACATCCGACTATATTTACAGTATATATAGAGAATATTTATATATTTAGGGTTCATAATTGACATAAGGTTGTTTTTTGTTTTTGCCAGTCCAGCGAGCTGTCAAGATGATCCACAGCCTGTTCCTGGTCAACGCCACGGGGGACATCTTCCTGGAGAAACACTGGAAGAGCGCCGTCAGCCGGTCCGTGTGCGACTACTTCTTCGAGGCCCAGGAACGCGCCACGGAACCAGAGAACGTGCCTCCGGTCATCCCGACTCCGCACCACTACCTCATCAACGTCTTCCGCCATCGCATCTTCTTCGTGGCTGTGATCCAAAGCGAGGTGCCTCCTCTGTTCGTCATCGAGTTCCTGCATCGCGTTGTGGACACGTTTCAGGTTTGTAGTCCAGATACATCTCACCAGCCTTCTGCAAACAACATCGCCTGCTGGGGTGCGATGAAAGTGCTCGAGTATCTGTCCTCATATACATGCTGATAAACGGAGAAACCTGTGTCGTGTTGTAAACCACCATTAGAACTGGCAGGTAGGCCCTCGAGATAGTAATGGACGTGACTGTAGAATTTTTAAAAACCAATGCAAACATTTCTCTCTCATTCTTTTCGATTTCCCTCTCACTCCCAGGACTATTTCGGCGTGTGCACTGAAGCGGCCATAAAGGACAACGTGGTGGTGGTCTACGAGTTGCTGGAGGAGATGTTGGACAATGGCTTCCCTCTGGCTACCGAGTCCAACATCCTGAAAGAGCTCATTAAGCCTCCGACCATCCTGCGTACGGTGGTTAACACAATCACAGGTGAGCGCCTCTCAGCACCGCCCATTCTGACAAAGTGCCTTAAGCATATTGCAGATGTCAGAGAGGGGAGAAACGCAAAGACCGGAACATGGAACGCAAAGACCGGAACATGGAACGCAAAGACCGGAACATGGAACGCAAAGACCGGAACATGGAATGTAAAGACCGGAACATGGAACAACAGCTTTGGAAGCTTGTGAGCGATATATGATGATGTGTTTTGGCTGTTGTCATTTAGGAGTCCATGTTATCTCTCACGAGGATGAAGGAGACCACCCCCTCCTATAGGTCTCACAACGTCCAACCAAACACACACACACACAGCTTATCACTTAGCTCAGGGGTGGCCAACCCGTCATAGACCAAGAGCCACTTTTCTTACTGTGTTACGGCAAAGAGCCACATCGTACATGGGCGAGTGTAATCTGTTGAGCGGGGGGGGGGGGGGGGGGGGGGGTGGCGAGTGTAAATTATTAGCTGTGATGACAGTCAAATGCGTGTTTTCCTCTACGCCGGTTTTAAAAGTATTAGCGGCTCGCTAGGCTTGTAAACTAACCGCGCACCACGAAAATGTAGCAGTGTGTCGCCCCGTTTGTGCAGGTGAGCCCGCGGACCGGCTGGGGAGCCGCATGAAACCAGGCAAAGAGCCGCGGGTTGGCCACCCCTGACTTAGCTTATCAATTTGCTGTATAAAATGATTGACAAGCACGTTCATCTGCCTCCTTGTAAAGCAGCTTCCTGATTGGTTAATCCAAGACTCAAATAGCTCATTTCAGTTGATTAAGGAGCACAAACGAAGCTGATGATGTATTACAGCCTTCTGTGATGTGTGCTGAGGTCTGTGTTGGCACAATATGTTGTGCTTCCGTTAGGGTTGCAGCGGTAACCGGTTTCACGGTATACCACGGTATTAAAATGCACGGTTATCATACCGTGTGCGTTTGCTTATTACCGGTAAAAAGCAAGCCAGCGGAGAAACTGACCCGCGCATGCGCAACTCCGCTCCGGTTCAGCTACTCAGCACACAGCAGTGAGAATGGCAGAAAGTGCATCAGACTTAACACATTTTTTTACAAAAAAAAAAAGCTAAACTAAAATCAGTGGCGAAAATGACGTAATCGCGGTGGCTCCGCCCGTGCGCGAGGGTCTCGCGCGCTGTCGATTCGCGAGGTCGTACACCTCTCGAATTTTGTAACTTTGCGCGCTGCGCCTCAGCGCAATGAACAAAGTCACGTTTGCAGGATTCATACACGTTTAAAAGGTGGAATTAAAACACTTGTACGTCACTTTAAAGGTCCGTTTCAATATTTCCCAGCACCTTAAACTTAATTAAGTTAAATATTTATACATATACTCGAAATAATTCGCTTTTTCATCACATTATTTAATGGTTGTTTATTTCCAAAACGCCCAATCTTAACGTCTTCACGTTCTCTCATGTTTTGTCCTGGAATTAAAAGAGGCTCGTATTTGTTAACGTAAGACAAAAGAACTGTGCGGAGTCGCGTGCTACGGTCACTAGTGAAAGTATAAACCTAGCTTTTTATGGTCATTGCTTTCACTGGATGTGAAAGACGCTATTAATTTACATGCGTTCAAATTCTAACGTACCTGTTTTTGATATGTTAAAACCAGACTCGGTGTGAAAACCTTAAAATAGAAATCTCTATTGTGATGATGTCAGAAATAAATCCTCTCTTCGTGCAGTATCTGGTTATATTCCAACTTGGCAGTACAACGGACGTTTACAACAGTTGTTGATCAGACACTGACCCAGGCTGAGTTTATCAGATATTAAATAATTTAAACTTAAATAATTGTACTGAAATCCATGATTTAGGTTTCTCTAATTTTGCAGTATTTATATAAACATGTGTACAGCTTATTTTTTTAAAGGACACATTTTGTATACAATAGTTCCAGGTTTCTACAATAAATAGTTAATTGAACAAAAATAACTTGTAATTTCTTTAAGGGTCGGTGTATCTTTTAATAATATACAAACTAACTGTGATACCGTGATAACCGTGATACCGCGGTATTTTCTGAGACGGTTATCATACCGTGAAAATCTCATACCGTTGCAACCCTAGCTTCCGTTCTCTTAAAACCATGTGGTTACACTGAAGAGTGCTGGTAGTATCGTCTCCTGCTTCAGATGTGCTATTCGGATATCTATATCAGCAAAAAAAGATGGTGTTGTTACATCTCACGTGGTAACGAATGTAAACAGAGTCTGATTTACAACGGTTTTCAAATGGTGTGTCCTGATTGTGTGTGTGTGTGTGTGTGTGTGCTCTGTAAAACAGGCAGCACTAATGTTGGGGAGCAGCTTCCCACGGGCCAGCTCTCCGTGGTACCATGGCGACGCACAGGGGTGAAGTACACAAACAACGAGGCTTATTTTGATGTGGTGGAAGAGATTGACGCCATCATTGATAAATCAGGTACAGTCCCGCCCCACTCCCGTCCAATGGCTGCGTGGCTTCTTAATTGCATGTGTACCATTTGCCAGCTCACATCAGACATGTATCACTAAAGAGGATCTTCTGGCTCCTCCCACTCCACACCACACAGGTTCCACCGTCACCGCGGAGATCCAGGGTGTGATCGATGCTTGCGTGAAGCTCACTGGAATGCCCGATCTCACTCTCTCGTTTATGGTGAGCCCATGTTCACTCTGTTCACTTTTGCCCCAAGAGTTCATAATTTATCCAACTGCGAATTAGTGGGGAGCACAGAAGCTGAGCCCTGTCTGAGCGTATGTGACGTCTCCGTGAGAAGAGAGGAGACGGTGGCCTGTGTGCACACGAGGCCCGGATCGTTTTTGTTGAATTTGTTTTTTTCTGTTCTAACGCCTCAGACATTCGCTACACGTATACGGTGTTCAGTCCTCCATCATTCGCCTGTTCACCTCTCTCCGTCTTTCTGCTCCTTTCGTCTCTTCTCTCGTCTCTTCCTCGTCTCTCCGTCTCTCAGAACCCCCGCCTGCTGGACGACGTGAGCTTTCACCCCTGCGTTCGTTTTAAGCGTTGGGAGGCCGAACGCATCCTCTCCTTCATCCCTCCTGACGGAAACTTCCGGCTACTGTCCTACCACGTCAGCTCACAGAAGTGAGGCCTACGCTCGCCGTTTAAAAACCTTGTAACGCCGGCCATTAACACAGCTCCGGAGAGGAACATTCATCAGTTCATACGTGAATGTTCATTATTGTTCATGGGGAAGAGAGATTGTCTTTACTTACACTTTAAAAAGGGATCTTCTAGATCTACTGGAGAGTTTGAGAGTAAAACACAAAATCCCACAAAATATTAATTTGTAGGTTCAAAATTGTGAAAAAAAAGAAAAAACATTCATGTATGGATTGACTAATTTAACATTAAAACCAGTATCCATGTAAAACAACAGGAAATGAGAAATATAAAGTAACTAAAAAATAAATGAAATTGATACTGTTGTTCATCTCCAACAGCAGCTCTGATGAACTAAAACTTATCTAAACAGTAACAGTGATACAAGAGACTTTTTAAAATGACTTTTAAAAATCTGTGTCCTGTGTTCACTCTCTCACTTGCACTCTCCCTCTCTCTCTCTCTCTCTCTCTCTCTCTCTCTCTCTCTCTCTCTCTCTCTCTCTCTCGTTAGTCTGGTGGCCATTCCTGTTTATGTGAAACACAATATCACGTTTCGTGAGGGCAGCTCCCAGGGCCGCTTTGACCTGACCCTGGGGCCCAAGCAGACGATGGGGAAGGTGGTGGAGGCGGTGTTGGTCAGCAGCCAGCTGCCCCGTGTGGTCCTCAACGCCAACCTCACCCCCTCACAGGGCACCTACACCTTTGACCCCGTCACCAAGGTAACCGGGGTCCGCCGTGCCTGCTCCCTGTACACGTATGTGTGTGCGCACTGCTGTGTGCTTCTGTGTGTCGTGTGTGAGTGTTTATGGTCATGCACATTTATGTGTGTGTGTGTGTGTATGAGAATGTTTCACTGGGCATGTGTGTCCTGTTGTATGTGACTCTTAACTTACAGGATGTCCTTTGAACACTGTCACACTAACATCACAGGGGTTTATGCTCATTTGACTTTTATTATGTGTTGTCAGTATGACACAATAGAAATTAATCCCCACATTTATAAAGAAGCAATTATGTTAACGGCATTAATGATTTCTGTTCGTAAGTTCCTGAGCATGACGGGAGACTTTAATGATGAACTTTTATGTGAACTGGGTGAACTGGGAGCGGTTGGGTAGACACTGGCTCCCATCACACATGTGTGAAGGCACTGCACTGCTGCCCTTGTGAAATCTGCAGAGTTCCTACACTTCAGACCCTAGTGAGAGAGCTGAAGGGTCAGAGGTTAAGGGTCAGGGTTAGGTGCAGGAATACAATTATTTAGTGTTAATATACAAGTGCAGTATACCCCTGAAAGAGATGAGTAATGTCGTGTGTGTGTGTGTGTGCGCTGGTCCTCAGCTCTTGACTTGGGACGTGGGGAAGATCAACCCACAGAAGCTGCCCAGTCTCAAGGGCAGCATGAGTTTACAGGCAGGTGCCTCCAAGCCTGACGAGAACCCCACCATCAACATCCAGTTCAAGATCCCACAGATGGCTGTATCAGGTAGGCGTGTCTTATAGGTGGGCGTGTCTTATAGATGGGTGTGTCTGATAGCTCCTGCCATGGCCTCCAGCTTCTCACCTCCTCCTCGGTTCCTCCCGTTCACAGAGCCATATAACAGCCTTCATTACACCCCCAGATAAAGAGCACACATTGCTCAGGAAATCGTAATACACAAATTATGTTCACATAGACACTGGCTGAAAAAACAAGGTTATCTAGAAAACAGAGGGAGAAGGAGACAGAAGGAGACTTGCCTGCATTTCACTGCACCATAACTCCAGCATGGCTTTATAAAGCCCAACACGAGACTTCATTCAAAAACAGGGGAATGAACATTTACCTGACGAATTTTAATGTTGCTTTGTGTTCCAGGTTTGAAATGTGCTGGAATTTAGGCTAACGTAGCCTACTTAAAATGCCTGAAATTGTAATGGTATTTCGTTTCACAACAAATAGCTGTCTGACTGAATAGTTCGCTTGTATTACGTTTACAAAAATATTTACAAATAATACCGCACAGCGACACAAACGTGATATCAGGAGCTACATTTTTACTGTTTAAAATGCACTTCCAATAAAGTGAGTATTGGAAAAACTCATTTTGCTGCTGAATGTAACTACTAAAGTAACTTGTAGTTACTTTTAAAATCAAGTAATATGTAACGTAACTAAGTTACTTTTTAAAGGAGTAATCAGTAATCGTATTACTTTTTCAAAGTAACTAAGCCATCACTGTATGTGTGTGTATATGTATATTAGGGGTGACCTGCAATAGTCGCTGATTCGACTATAGTCGACTATACCCCCTAGTCGACTATGAACGTCATAGTCGAATGTACCATTCTAACTGCATGGGGGTGCCCAAGGATGCAGCCAAGCATTAGTTGTTACATGAAATGTCTTTGTTTTCGTTATATATAGCCTTTTGTCAAATAAAATCATCCTAATTTCTGTTAACAAATATTAAAAAATGTTTTTATAAGCATCTTCTTTACTACACATTAATAAATCACACCCTGCAGTTGCACAATCCAAACGAGCGGAGCTGAACACGCTACAGAATACGCAGCATCTGCCGAGATTATAATGGCTACTAAAAAACTTTAAAAGTATTTTGAAAAACATAAAGATGAATCAAACAAAGTAAAGTGCAAGTTATGTCATCAACGTCTTTCATTTCGCACGACAACAACCAACATGGCATACTATTTAAAACGCGTAAGGCGAAAAAAAACATTTCAGCCGTTTGTTGTTTCGGTCGTGTCGTCTCGTCGCGGTGAGTCTCGGCAAGTAGGCTTATAAACATTTTTTGTTGTTGTTTGCTTTTAAACTCCGTTACTTGAACCTTTCCTTATATTTTTTTGCTGTTGTGTGGCAGTTTTTTTTATATTTTCAAGCAGGCATATTTTATTTAAAATATTTTTGACATTTTGCACAGTGCCTATCTGACGATATACGCAATGCGCACTGACGGTTAATGTTCTCTAACGTTTCATAAAAAATAAATGAGTAAATAAATAAAAGTTGAATAATACCGTGTTTATTCGTTTATCTGAGTGTTTTAGGTTTTTACTTTGAAGAGGAAAAAAGTCCTGAATGAGAACGCGATCCCGTTTAAGGTGCTCTAAAAAAAATAAATAAACCCGATTGACTATTAGTCGACTAAAGGGAAAAGCTGACGAATCAGATTCGACTATGAAAATCCTTAGTTGAATACACCCCTAATGTGTGTGTATATATATATATATATATATATATATATATATATATATATATATATATATATATATATATATATATATATATATATATATATATACACACATATATATATATATATATATATATATACACACATATATATATATATATATATATATATATATATATACACACACATATATATATATACACACACACATATATATATATATACACACATATATATATATATATATATATATACACACATATATATATATATATATATATATATATATATATATATATATATGTATATATATATATATATATATATATGTATATGTGTGTGTGTGTATATATATATATGTGTGTGTGTATATATATATATATATATATATATATATATATATGGTGGGGCGTTAACGGCGTTCGATAATGTGATACTCTTATCGGGCGATATAAAAAATATTAATATTAATCTATTCTTAAAGTTTGGTTGGGAACTGTGTCAAAATAGGTAAGCAAACTATGATGACTTTCACCTTGATAGTTTAGCTCGGGTTCCTAACCAAATTGCACAGTAGGGGGCGAGAACGAGTTTTCAAACCTGTGAATTACAAAGAAATTACTACCACAAGAAATCGCACATGTGTTTACATGGATGCAGCCACGAAGTCGCCAGGTTTGTTTCATGGAAAATTCATTTTTAAGAAGCTTCCTAATGGAGACATTGACAAGACTAAAGTTGTTTGCACCTTATGCAACGTGGAATTAGTTTATTGTAGGAGTTCTACCAGTCTGAAGTACCATTTAAACACAAAGCACCCGTTTGCTAATGCTGCTGACGCTGGTCAAGCACTGATGCAGCCCAGGGGAAGAGTAGCCGCCGCCGAAAACAGGTTAAATGTACTAAATGTTGGCTTACATTTCAAATCTCATGTTTAGCTGAATAAACATGTTATCAACCCCTTTTAATGTACAGTATGTAGGCTTACAAATTCATGTTTGACTGAATATGTCCTCTTAAAGTATGTAGGCTTACAGTACTATTTTCATGTTTAACTGAATAAACCGTTGAACATGAGCATGTTTGTTTTCTTCAAGTATCAAAGTAGAACAGCTTTCTCAAGCAGTCATTGATGCATTTTGGAAACAGGAGATGAGCCCCTGGTCTAAGCCCCTCTGTATTAAGAAACCGTATCTCAAAGACTGACTTTTAGTCATTACTTGGGTAGCACGCATATTCTGAATGAGCCACTTTAATCTAGATTAATCTAGATTAACTTCAAGATTTCAGTGAGATTAATCTAGATTAAAAAATTAATCTATGCCCACCCCTAATATATAATATATTGTGTATGTATGTATATATATATATATATATATATATATATATATATATATATATATATATATATAATATGTGTGTGTGTGTTTATAGTTTTTACAAGAGCTAAAAAAAAAAACGTAATCCATTCTATTTGGACCATGTCAGTTTAGAAAATTAAAATGATTCGTTTTCATGGGAGATCAAGATGTTCAGGAGATTATTTGATTGCAAGATTAAATTTATTGATACAATAAATAATGTGGCTTAGACAGCATCGCAATGCTGTTATTATACCAGGGGTGGCCAACCCGTCATAGACCAAGAGCCACTTTTCTTACTGTGTTACGGCAAAGAGCCACATCGTACATGGGCGAGTGTAGATTGTTGAGCGGGGGGGGGGGGGGCGAGCGTAATCTGTTGAGCGGGGGGGGGGGGGGGGGGGTCGAGTGTAAATTATTAGCTGTGAAGACAGTCAAATGCGTGTTTTCCACTACGCCGGTTTTAAAAGTATTAGCGGCTCGCTAGGCTTGTAAACTAACCGCGCACCACGAAAATGTAGCAGTGTGTCGCCCCGTTTGTGCAGGTGAGCCCGCGGACCGGCTGGGGAGCCGCATAAAACCACGCGAGCCGCGGGTTGGCCACCCCTGTATTATACCATAATGCCATTGTTACATCAATATTCATGACGTTACCATGATTCGACCACTAGGTGGTGCGATTGCGCAGCGTTAGCAATTTGCTCAATAGAGCCCCAATTCCTGCAGGTCTGTGGGTTCACATGCAAATGTGCCTCTTTCAGCGAGTGTCCTGTGATACATACCTATACCCAAAGCACCATGGCAACGTATTGTACAGCACAGATTGTGTTGTCACATGTGGTCTTTCTTGTGTTTGTCTTTAAGGCCTGAAGGTGAACCGTTTGGACATGTATGGGGAGAAATACAAACCCTTCAAAGGCATCAAATACATGACCATGGCTGGCAAATTCCAGGTCCGGACCTAGAGGTGGACGTCGCCACGATGACCCACCTACAGCAGCACCATGACACGAATACGCATGGAAGGTTTTACAGTATGCAGTGTAAATAAACAACAACAAATAAACAACAACAAACAAACAAACAAAGGCTGGGAAGGGACTTTATTAACTAGAGCTCATTAACATGAAACCCGTTTCAGGACTTTAAGGAATGAAGAGGTCTTGTGGTTGATGAGAAGGTTTTAGTCAGTAGTGTTTCCTGTGGCTCTGTGCCCCCTCCATCAGATGTTAGTAATGTTAGCAGTCCTGATGCAAGACTGTACACACGGCGCACTCCTGTACACACAGCACTGGTGCTGTCGGACACGAGGGACAACAGGTCAGACACACACACACAGAGGGGAGATGAGGGTTTAAAGAAAGAACGGACCATGTACAGACTACAGAGGCTGTGTATTAATGTACAGTGGCTGTTACTGTACAATCACAGTACAGCGGTGGGGGTGTTATTTATGTCATAAAAGCCTAAAATAGTCCCACTCACTTGTCATTTGCTTTTGAAAAATGTCCTCTTCCCCGTCATAACACGTTTTCAAGAAGTCACTGCTGGAAGCCACTGTGTGCTCTGTGTGTTACCACCCCCCCCCCCCCCCCCCCCCCCCACACCGACTCTGCGTTACCCCCCACACCGACTCTGTGTTACCCCCCACACCCACTCTGTTACCCCCCCCCACACCGACTCTGTGAGCCTCTTCGGGTTTCCTGTTCCTCGTTCCCTATATCTCTTCCTGTCATCCCAGCTGTTTCCTAGGTTACCTCCTCCTTTGTGTTTTCGTTCTTTATTTCGTTCTTCCTGTTTGGTTTGTGTACTGACCTGCGTGTAGAATCTGCAGGAGTGCTTCCTGTGCACTGGGGTCAAAGTGCGCTGTTCTTCTAGTGGTCTTCTGATGGTCTTCTAGTGGTCCAGGCTCAGGTTCCTATTGATCATCCAGTCAAACACTCCACAGTACAAACGTTTTTCCATGTCCAAGCCTGGATCTGTGTCACACCTGTATTTTACACCACATTTGTGTTTTGTATTTATTTCAGAAGCGAACCTGGTTAAAAGTACATGCTTCCCATGGTTTACCCAAAATGCTGCTCTCCTATGAAAATGTTGAAGCTGTTTTATTTGATTGGTGGAAGTCCAAGGTCCCGATTGGTTGCTAGGTGATGGTCGCCAATGGAACAGACTCTAAAGTGTGAGACGCCCTTCGGCACTGTTGTTGTAGCTGGTTGTTTATTTACATTGGCACTATGCACGACTTTCTGTTTGCAGTTTCGTTGGTGGTGTGTGTGTGTGTGTGCGTGTGTGTGTGTGTATCATTTTGCTCCTGAATCCACGTGGTTTCTCCAGTACTGCAGAATAAAAATGTGAAAGTCATTTGTCATTCCTACGTTTGTCCACACTGTGCACAGGTTTCTTCTTCTTGTGGTCATTCCTGGGTTTCTATGTGTTCTGAACTGAACTATGAACATCTCGGATCTCCCTCACAAAGATTCTGAGAGACACTGCACTGCTCTGAAACTGGTGGCCTATTTGGGTGAGCCTGAGGTTTATGGACCAAAGACAGAAGCTCGGACCCTGAGACCTCGGCCCAACCCAAAAGGAAGATTAAGGGTTTAGATTTTTAGGCTCTAGTTAGTATAGCATTGTTGTATTCAGACCCTGAGTGTCCTGGTCTTCTGACGTCTTCGATATCGATACATCTGACTTGGGTCTGTCCCGTATGAGGGTCTGTGTTTCTCTAACGCTTGCTTGAATGACAGCTATGACCTGGACGGTCTTCAGATCTTTCATCAATGACTGTTGTTTAGCTTCTTTTTGTCTTTTAGGTGCTTGGTCAGTATTTTCCTTTCTGTATCTTACTAGATAGTAAAATATATTATTTATCATGATTGCTTTTTTCTTCAGTAAGCAATCTACAAATATTATTTGTCGGTCCTCTATTGGTTAGGTGTCTTTAAGACTACTTGAAGAAAACATTCTTCATGATAATGTTATTTAGTGCGAGGGCACAATCACACCTTCTCTTGTAGAGGTTACGAAATGCTGCGACCTAGAATTTAACCCTCTCGTTCCAGCGCAGTCGTTGGAACTCCACTCCGCAATTTACTTCAGTCTCGAAAATCCGTTTGTCCCGGCTCGTCCCTCTCCTCCTCGCCTTTAACTCCAAGATCTCCGAGCACTCAAGGCACGAGACGTACTAGAAAGTTTTTTTTAATTCTCCAGTGACCAACTCGTACATTCATGAATGTGCATCGTCACGACTTGGCCGCGTTACAGCAGAATCTTAATGAAGCTCGTTTTACATGAGTCACTTCTGCTCAACTCGCCTGCCTTTTTTTTCCGCCGATGAGTCCTCGCTACTGTTAGGACACTTTTGTCCTTATATGATGTGTTTTACGTACATACCCCATTACATATAAATTCACATGTTCAGTGGGGATATGCAAAACCATACAGGACCTTCCATCGTCATGGTAAGTAGTATTAGTGTTTTTTCCGCGGTGATCGTTTCCTGTCGTTTGATATTTATAAGTTTTATTTACGGCCGCCCAGCTGACAGCAGCTATAGGCGGGTGGTGTGTATTCCTATAGTGAAAGCGATTAGGTGATCCCTTGTACTGCAATTAGTCCAATACACATGGATCCCTGATAACTCTCCTAACGTGGTTCTGGTAAGTGCTGCGTGTGTTTTCGCGCGTCACGTCGGTCTGGTCGCTAATCGGTTCCGAAATTGATGCTCAGAAACGTGTTACTTAACCGACCTTACACTTTATGTTTACTTTAGTGTAACTTGTAACAAATTCCCCTGATGAGTTGGCCATTATCTGTCTCGTGCACCCCGGGGTTTGTTTTCACAAAGTGTGTGTGTGTGTGTGTGTGTGTGTGGAGGGGGGGGGGGGTCTTGCTGATGTGTCGTTTTTTTCACCTTTTTAAGGAAACTTGCTACTTGTGAGTAAACGTTATTTAGTTAAACAAATGTTAGTTCAATTGTCTTTAATGTGCCCGACCATGGCAGGCGAGGGTTTGTCGCTGTCAGACGGATCTGTGAGCGGGTTCGGTCTCCCGGTCTGGGATTTAATCGCCGAATGAGCCACGTGCTCCGGGCGTAGCGCGTGCTCAGCCACGATACGCGCTACGTCTCCGGCGCACAGCAGGGGCGGATAGATCTCCGTTTTCCCGCTTCTGAATGAATGCAGTCAGGTTTTTTTTGGCTTCGTATTAAAATATACGTCGATGTAAAAGATCAAAAAGTGCCGTCTCGTTTTATCTTCTCGAAGCGGCGAGTGTGACGTGTTTTCCAGTCGTGACCCATGTTTTGTATGTCTATAAAACGTGTTCATTAATAACCAGCATTAACAGTCATCTATAACTCAACTAAGTCGTGGTAAATGGCCTACGTGGTGTAAAAAGCACAACCATAACCTTCTACCGCAGAAATGGAGCGAACATCTCTGAAGATCTCCGCTGCGCGCGCAGAGACTGACGCACGCGGACGTCCTCGCGCGTGCTCTGCGCGTGCTCCGCGCTTCATTGTGGTCGGTCCAAACTTTGAACAGTTGATATTTAACCAACCTAAAAAGGGCGGACGTGTCTATAACAGTGTACTGATAATACGTACATTAAATGTTAAATATTTCCTCTTGCGTTTCAGTGGACGTCGTACAAAGACGTTTAAACTCTAGCGGTTGTGTCACCTCTAAATTCGGGTTCAGCAGCGCCACGGTTCAAGTATTTTTGGACCGGTACTAGAGTGGTCTACCCAAACCGAAATAAGAGACGCGGGGCTGGCGCCACGAAGGGAGGGAACTGTATTTTTGGACAGAAAAGGCGAGGAAGGTTTATTTATAAACAAGATGGTGATTGTCCAAGTTTCGATACCCGAACTTAACGGGGTCATTACGCGAGTGCACTTCGTGTGATATTAGGAGGGCTTCGTTTATTGACCGTTTATCGACGGTTCACTGGAGTCTCCAAGCTCGGAACAATGAACGTTTTCGCCAGCACGAACGAAACTTCTTTCTCATGCAAAGACGGCAAACAAAGCGAGCGGTGCCGGACTCGCCATTATGAGCGCGCGTTTCCTCACACGGCGCACGTAGCACTGTGACTGCGCGCGGGGGCGCGCGGGTGCGCGCGTCTAGGCTGGGCGGCTGGTGGTATCAGCAGACAAAGTGTTTAATGTAAATCAAGAATCCACAATGTATGATGTGCAAGGCAGTCCCTGAAGTTACATTAATTAATTATGCTACGGTAACTATCGCGTATTATATGTTCATTTACACCTTGTTATAGTGTAATGATGAATATTGATAAGCCAGTGTTTACCCCCCACCCCACACACATATACCGCACCGACCTATTGATAATTGAGATTAACACTTTAACATAAGCGTTTTCTCTTTATCTGGTCTTTTTTTTTCTTATTTTTCTCCATTACGCAGTTTCCTAAAGGCTGGACGAGCAATGAACTGAAATGGCCGCTATGCCCCTGAGATTTTCTTGCTACCCTCACCCACCTGGTCGGATAACTGAGAGATGCCCTCCACTGCCTTCCTGCCCCCACAGCTACTGCAGGTCACCTGTCAGGACAGGTGATCTGAGCGTGAGCTGCTGAGTCCCCTCGCTGTAGGGACGTCCAGCCTAGCTCTGCCATCTTGGTCCTCTTCTTTCGCTCACCCCCAAAGACTCGTGCCCTCCTAACCCTCCACAGTACGCGCTCTATGGACGTCTCTTTACTGTGGTGACACCTGCCTTGTCTCGCTCTAGCCCCTTGTGTCCCTCACTGGCCACCGTACCACCCTTCCCTGCCTCTGCCTGGCCAAAGCAGCAGAGGAACCCAAACATGCACAACCCGAGGGCGGCCTCTGCCCCGCCCACACCCGACATCTATGACTTCTCCCAGGACGAAGAAGACGGCAAAGTCTTCCTCGGGGCCAGGGCTGCGACGGCCGTGTCTCCGCTGATGAAGTACATTCAGACGGAGCACCAGCACGCCGGCCTCTACGCCCTGCCCCACCCCGACTGCGGCGAGCTCCCGGGTCCCGCCGCGCTGAGCCGTAAGAAGAGGAGGCGGTGTGGGGTGTGCGCCCCCTGCAGGCGAACTGAGAACTGCGGGAACTGCAGCAATTGCCTCAACAGGAAGATCGGCCATCAGATCTGTAAGCTAAGGAAGTGTGATGAGCTGAAGAAGAAGAGGATCCCCTGCCAGGTAAGAGGGTGTGGCCACTGGCCTGGGGGTGTGGTCACACGCTCAGGTGTGTCAGGACGAGAAGCACCTAATTGCTTTTGTCATACACCCAAAAGAGATTGTTTCCTGTGTGTATTTCTGTGTCAAATTATGCATGTTTCTAATCTGTAATAGTCAAGGTTTGTCGTGGAAATTAAAGTCAAGAGACTTGACTTTTGGTTGCTTTCATGAACGATTATTTGACATTTACCTGACAGCAAGATCTATGGTTGTTTCCTTTGAGATGTTTTAGCAGGTGTGCCTATTCCAGAAAGTCATTTTAGGAAATAAAGGTCCACGAACTGGTCGTTGCTCAGATGTTGGCTGGTAATTACTGTGTGTAAGTGAAAGTGTAGAAGTGTGAAATGTTATGACGTGCTGTGTCAAGAAAGAACAAGGAATGAATGAATCTTCATGTATGTGTTCAGACTCCTGATGTCATGGTTAGTGTGTAATCACTCTTAATTCTTCTTAAAGATCTTAGAAACATAAGAACTACTGCGCCTCATGCAAAACATTTATTAGAATGATAATCACATAAAAAAGTCAGTGAAAGCCTGCTTCTGTCATGTGTTTGACAGGAAGTAACATTGACACAAATATACCCCCTTCTCTGAACTGTTGTTCAAGCTGTTACTACAACACCACATTTCACCATACTGGTACACATTTTGACTAACTAAATATCTCCTCACTCACTTTAACTCTATATTTTCTCTGGCATCATGATCACGCCTCAAGTATGAAGTGTGCTCTAGCTGCACTAATAACTTTGGGGTTTCAGCTGATCTTGGGTCAGCCCTGGTCTGGGTCCAGCTCTTGCTGGGTCAACCCTGCCCTGGGTTCAGCTGATCCCGGGTCAGCCCTGTTCAGATGCATTCCACATGTGTTGTCTGAACTTGCCTGCCACACACCCTCTGATTGCACTGATGTCTGACATCTGACATCACAGGTGGGAGTCAGTTAGGCAAGAAACTTCTGTCTGTGCCGAACAGGTTTTGCAGTAGGGAGACTCACGAGGGCCCTGGCACAGGAAACTGCCCTGTTGGCATAGACTGTGTTTTTGTGTGTTTGTCGCCTCCATTGTAGCTTATGAAAGGTTTGACATTTACCTGTTGGATAGATGCAGGTGTGTTGTGGATAGTATAACCATTCAGCTGTTGGAGACAGGTCTTGGGCTCTTGGGATGGCTTTGAGACGCAGCGTTTAACAGACACTGTCTCCTCAGTAATCTCTCTCCATCTGCATGACACAGCTTTGACCTGCGTGTTGCCTGCTCAGAGCCCCACCACAACACGCTGCCCTGACCTGATGCACTTGGCTGCTTCCAGACGGCTGCCACTTGGCTGTCTGGCTTGCAGACATTATGGCTGTGAGTGACTCTGGTTTCCGACTGCCTTCAAGAGACTTAGTAAGAAGAAATAGCCTGAGTTCCGAAGCTGTTTTTATAAACGTTGTGTGTATGTGGCAGGTGTGTGTGTGTGTGTGTGTGTGTGTGTTGTACTTCACAGCTTTATACTTCTCTCTTGTTTAGGCTCTTATATAAATGCAACTTATCATTATTTTGTTCCATATAGTGCTTTTTTCTGAGGGTCTTTTATTATATTGAAGGAGGTTGAAGACCTTTGCCATTGTTAAGTGTGTTGTGTTGCTTGCCGTACACCACATTCTATAGGGTGAGAAATGATGAGATTTGTGGGTATGTTCTTTAGACTTACTAGCAGAAGACTCAATTCAGGCAACACTGACAGCCTTTGAGCAGAAACCCCCTTGAGGCTGGTGTCGTGAACAGTGTGTGCTCCTGTCTTAGCAGGACCTGCGTGGAATTTGGTCCAACTAGGTGCCTGTGATTGCAGGTCGTTAGAGAGCTGAACAGAGTTTGGGGCATTTAGCTGGTTCGACTCTGGGCCTGTCGGGGTGAGAAGGTGGGGGGTGTGTGGGGGTGAGAGGTCAAAAGATGAGGGGTGAGGGGGTGAAGGATGTGGGGTGAGGGGTGAAGAGAAGAGGTGAGGGGGTGAAGGGTTAAGGAGCGAGGGGGTGAGGGGTGAGGGCTGGTTGGCTTTGGGCTGACTCGTTTCTAGTTTACCCAACTCCTGTCCACCAGCCAAAAGCCAGCCAAAAGCCAACCAGATGTTCGGCTCTTTGTTTAGTTGTTTGCTTTGAGCTGTTTGCTGAGTGACGGGTTCTGGGGGCGTGGGAGTGTCCACGTGTGAGAGTGTTCTGGGACCGGAATATCAGGATTAGCACGCAGAGCTGTGGATGTAAAAGACACTTTGTTTAAAACATTCTTTCCTTCTTAAAGGGCCGTAGAGGAGGTCCTGAAACAGCCAGCCCAGGAGTTCTACAGCCCAGCCAGTCTGTTCATCACCCACGCTGTATGACCGACTGCACGTTAGCACACGAGAAGCTTTCAGGTTATGGAGTCTGGCTTTCCAATCCCCGATTAAGGTTAGGGTGAAGTTATGCTGTGAAATTCTCTTTGTGGAAGTGGCTTTATTACTCTAGCACTGAGCTTTGTGTTTAATAAACAAAGCCAGATGTGTTCCTACATTTGCAAAAAATCTAAGAGATGTTTCCTCCCGGGCGTGTGCTGGGATGGTGGGTGTGGGGTTCCCTGTGTCTGACCTGCATCATGTGAAGCACATTTTCTGAAGGAAAATGAGAATGGACTGAAAATATGGGGATTTGTAGGGAGGAGC
Source organism: Brachyhypopomus gauderio (assembly GCF_052324685.1). Lineage (NCBI taxonomy): Eukaryota > Metazoa > Chordata > Actinopteri > Gymnotiformes > Hypopomidae > Brachyhypopomus > Brachyhypopomus gauderio. Next base: position 35,830,749 of record NC_135213.1, read on the forward strand.
TTTGAGGGGGGTTGGGGGGGAGGGGCTTTGAAGGGGGGTTGGGGGAGGGGCTTGGAGGGGTTTGCATCTTGAATAGCTTAGTGTGCACAAGAAGAAGTGTAACGTACCCAGACTCAGCAGCAGAGAATTCCTCCCACATGCTCCATATGCAGTGCTCTGTGACCTTTGACCTTTGGAGGCGCTTCAGTGACTCGTGTGGCAGTCTCTGTGGGGCTCGGGGGCCCTGGCCTGGTCTTCCCTTTGTGCAAAGAGATTTATTTATTGACTCTCTATTTACATGTACATTAATAAATGCATGTATTTATTTATTCTTTTGTAATGGACATTTGAACCTTTCGCTGAACATTTCTCTGTAACCAAAAATGTGCTTTTAAATATGAATTCTCTTATTATTATTTATACTTCTACTACTACTAATATTATTACATAATAATAATTCAGTTATTCTAATAATTTGGTTGTCTCACAGTAGTACAGTAAATGTTTGATTGCTCTCTGCATTATCCTGGCGGAAATCCAGCCAGTGTTTAATGGCATATATATATATATGTGTGTGTGTGTGTGTGTGTGTGTGTGTGTGTGTGTGTGTGTGTGTGTGTGTGTGTGTGAATAAGATATGGGCTTGACACTATGAGACTAAGGTCGCCTTCCCCCACTCCCTCACAAACACCTCCTCACTTCACTGAACTCAAAAGAGAGAGAGCCATACACACACACACACACACACACACACACACACACACACACACATACATACACACACACACACACACACACACACACACACACACACACACACACACACACACACACACACACACACACACACACACACAGCTTTACAGTGTTTAGGTATTACTCCACCTCTGGACTGACCATTTCTCTGTGTGGTTTACAGTAATATATATATAATGAGACATCTAACAGTTAATAAACCAGCATCTTTTAAGAAAGATGATTCATCCATTTAATCAATATATTATTAATTATTGAAATTAATACATTAACATATTTTATTATTAGTCATCGTTTAATCTGACACTGTCTTAATTGCTTAGCTGAAAGCATACTGATGGCTTCAGTGTGTGGGGTGTTCTGCACATACGGAGTCCTGCAGTCAAAGGAAACACACTACCCACTTTCTCATTGCTTTCACATTTTAGCCTTTCTTTACAAAATCTGTATAAGGGACCTGCCAGACTGATCTCAGGTCAGTATGAATTGCCTGACTTATTAACCATGACTGTACTGATGAGAGGGACTGAATTTCATCCTCCCCTTGAACTGACCCCTGCAATCCCTCACCCAGCTGACTATCTGTCTCCTGGCAACCCCATCCCATTATAGCCCCCCTCCACCAATCACGGCACAGTGACTGAGTTCAAGCTGTGTTGCTCAATAAAGCTAATGATGGTGAAACCAGTTAGCAATCATCGCTGAGGTGGCCGTGTACAGGGGCAGCCCTGTTGTCTTCAGCTGCTGGGTTAGGGAGGCACCCATCGGTTTCAAATGCTTAAAACTTTTTCAGTATGAATGTTTGGTAACCAAGGCCACTGGGTCTCGGTTTCCTAGGTCACTGTGTTGATGTGCACAGCATCATTGTGGTGTTTAAGGAGATGGTGTTAGTGTGTGTGCAGCTGAATTGTTTTAACAGCTTTACTGTGTGTGTGTGTGTGTGTGTGTGTGTGTGTGTGTAAGAGACAGAGAGAGAGCATGAGAGAGAACTTGTGTGTGTATAGGACATCTGTTTTGTGTGTGGGAGAGAGTGAAATGGAAGGGGGGATGTCCGTGGTACCATGTGATATTTGTGTGTGTGTGTGTGTGTGTATATGCTGGGGGAATCTGAGGAGATGTGTGGATTAGCAGGCTTTAGTCTGACCATTGTTAGAAAAGAGGGAGGAGGAGAGGGTTAATTAGGATCGTTAATTCTTCAGTTATTACAGCAATGCTTCGGTAGCTCATTCAACATACACACACACACATACACACACACACACACACACACACACACACACACACACACACAGGTGCAAGTTCTCACAACTCTTTAGCGATGCAGCTTTAATGACCCCTCCGAAGCTCTGTGCGAGACAGTGTGTTAGGATGAGACATGGTGTGGGTGAGTGTGTGGGGGTGTGTGATGATGACACCATTCTGAGTGTCTGTAGGGAACTAGCTGTGCTACTGAGCGGACCGTACCAGCAGGGGCTGGTGTGGGAGACGTAAGGAGTGAATCCGAGAGGGTCTCTTCACCAGAGTTCTCACACAGAACCCGCACGCTGGCGTCCGGACAGTCCGCTGGAAGAGAACCCTCACACACCTTTCAGCTCTGAGCGCTCGCTTTGTTACAGGTGCAGACTACCCTTCCGTACCGCATTCGTTCTGTTCCGGTTCCATGTTTTCTGTTCCATTGAACCCCATTCGGTTCTGATCCAAACCATTTCCATTCCTGTTCAGTCTTTGTTACCAAATCCATTTTCTTACTCTGTCCTTTCATCGGAAGATTCGTTCCGTAGATGCCCAGGACAGAGGACGCTTTTACACCCTGAACACACACCCTGAACACAACCTTCGTATGTCGTGTTTATTTTTTTAAACGTCGTGTGGAGTCTAGAGCGATGGAGTCTCGGCCGCCTAACCCTGCAACACCTCCTGGCTCCAGCAAGCCCGAATGCACGTGCACACACACACACACACACACACACACACGTGCTTTTGCATGCGCTTGCGCGCACACACACACACATGACGTAGCTGGAGTTCCCACACTGCGTGAGCAGGTCTCGTCACAACTGCTGCGTCACCAAACCACCATCTCCCCTCCTTCCAGGGTGGCTCATAGAGCACCTCTTCAACCTCTCTCTCTCTCTCTCTCTCTCTCTCTCTCTCTCTCTCTCTCTCTTCGTCTCTCTCTTTCTGACTCCTCATGGCATTTATCTCTTTTCTCAGTTCTGTCTCTTTTGCGTCTCCGTGATCTTCGCCCAGGCGCGGCGCTAGTTTAGCGGTAGCATGAGCGTAGCGGCTGGCACAGTACACACACGGCGTCGGCGGAGGAGATTGAGGGTTTCGTCCGCCTGGCTACTCCACACAGCTCGGCCAGGCCAGATGTACTCAGCTTTCACTGGTGTTGTTTGTTGTTGAGAGGAGATATGACTGCGTCGTGTGTTTGGTGATTGAGGTCAGTAGTATATAATCTGTATGTGTGTGTGTGGTGGTGTGTGTGTGTGTGTGTGTTTGCGTTTCCTTGTGAAATTCAGGCTCACATAGTTGCTGCCTGCCACACCCGGTCACTTGTCAGGACTATGCTCACACAGACTCCTCTGTCTTGAAATGACAGTTGTTTTATTTCTTTATCGCAGTGACACTAAGTGTCAGATCGTGTCTGACTGGCTTCATGAGCAGGGTTTGCGACTTTTTTTTTTATAAAAACACAGCCGAACTGCACCACTACTCCGGGGACAGTCCACATGCGCACGTCATGTGACGGGCCACGGACGGCCCCTCCAGTTAATGATCATCGAGTCACACAGTAATTCTGCAGGGTCACTGAGAGCGTGAGGACCGATACGGCCCGCCGTCTGGAACACCCCACTGCCTTCCTTTGTGCCTAGGCTTTTACCAAGAGCAAATACAAGCGAAACCTTGCGTGGCGTGGTGTGCGTTCCTGTGCGGCTGGCGTCTAAAGTGCTCGTGTGTGTGTGTGTGTGTGTGTGTGTGGGGTGCCTCCTGAATCAGGCTGCCTGACCCTGGTCTGGTGGTCCGGTCTGCTGAAGGGTGGTGTTGCTTCTCGTTGGCTGTTTCTCTGTCGGAGGCTATGATTGGTCGTCTGGCGTAGATCTGTGAGTGTGTGCGTGCGCATGTGTGCGGCACAGTCCAGTCCGGTTATTGCGTAGTGCCGAGACACAGATGGTCCTCAGTGATAGCACATACCAGAGGCATTGTTTAGACCAGGGAAGCTGGAGGAGTTAATTGACAGGCAGAGCGAGACAGAGAGACTCCCATCCCCCAAGACTACCTTCAGTCTTAAGGATAGGCTCACAGCCGCACAGTGTGCACACACACACACACACACACACACTGTGCACAGCACGTGCCCCCTCCCCTTTCTTTTTTCGTCTTCACCCATCCCCCTTTGAGTGTGTGTGTGTGTGTGTGTGTGTGTGTGTGTGTGTGTTTCTCTTTCTCTTCCCCTCCTCCATGTCTGTGGTTTGCCCTAGCAGCAGAGCGTACGCTTCACCCTGATTGGTCGATTCACTCTCTTTGTGTGCTCTCTGTAGCGTGACGTAGTTTTGTGTGTGTGTATATATGTGTGTGTGTGTGTGTGTGTGTGTGTGTGTGTGTGTGTGTGGAGGTGGGGGGGATTCACATCACGTATGCAGTTCGCTTTTTTTTGCTTGCGGAGAAAGAGAGAAGGAAGGCAGAGAGAGAGAGAGAGGGAGGGGGTTGTGTGTGTGAGTGTGTGTGTAGAGTGCAGCAGTGATAGTGATCACAAGGGCTTTAAATAAAACCCTTCTATGTGTGTGTGGACAATCTGTAAAGGGAGGAAGTGAGAGAAAGAGAGGGAGGGAAAGAGAGAGAGAGAGAGGGAAGGAAAAGAGGCCAGCGAATGAGTGAACATACAGGCGTACTAATATAAAACAGGACTAAAACACAAGATGGCTTCCTGAATGGACATATACGAAAGAGAGAGAGAGAAAGAGAGAACTAGAGAGAGAGAAAGAGAGCGAGAGAAAGTGCAGAGAGAGGAGAGAGGGGGAAGAGAGACGCAAGCGCTGAGTGGTGTCTGATGGGTGTACGGCTGACCGGCGTGGAGACGACGACAACCACAGCAGGACGCAGAGGGTAAATATTCATTAGAGGAGCTGCTCGGCAGTTATGACAGAGAAACCAGTCGCTTAGTGTGTGTGTGTGTGTGTGTGTGTGTGTGTGTGTGTGTGTGTGTGTGTGTGTGTGTGTGTGTGTGTGTGTGGCGCAGGGGGTTGACACGAAGAAAAGACAAAACAGTAGCCAGACGAGGCTGTGTGTGTGTGTGTGTGTGTGTGTGTGTGTTTCATGAGGAGGTACTTTTGGTTTATTGTTTTAACATTAAGAATGTAGTCCATGGGTCTGGGTGTAAACGGCTGAGGGGTGACTGTCCTGGTGTCCTGCTCCTGTGTCCCGTGTCCTGTCTGTGTAGTGGGCGAAGCCCCGTAAAGAAGCAGACACCTGGGGGGGGGCTCCGTGAAGCCGGGTGTCATTAGCACAACGTTACGTCATTGTCATCATTTCTTTCTGGACTTTCTGAATTTTATTGTGAAGGATAATAAATGATAAATAAATAAATGTTTTTCAAAAAGAAAGAAGAAAGAGAGAACATTTTAATATGTACCCCTATGTTGAAGTGCTGTTGGTTGTTAATATTTCAATCTCTGTGTCTCTGTCTGTCTCTTGTCTGTCCCTCCAACGTCTTTCTCCCTCTGTCCTTCTCTTCCTTTCCTGACTGGATGCTTAAGGTGGGATATTTTGACGACAGCACAAAAGTTTTCACATTAACCCAAAACCTGGCAACAGAGGTGAGATCAAGAGTTCAGCTGTCTGTCTGTCTGTCTGTCTGCCTGTCTGTGTGGGTGTGTGTGCGCTGAGAGAGAAGCCCCTCCCCCTCATATAAGGCGGATCCACTGAGTGTCTGATGTGGCTCGTTCTGCAGGCTCAGCTCACCTCGCGGATGCATGGCGTGTCAAGCTCGTGTGTGTGTGTGTGTGTAATAATGTTTTGAGTGTGTTGCTGTAACTAACACAATGGGCACCTGAGTCTGTTTTTATATATGGGATTGCACTGAGGAGCTGTGTCACACACACACACAAATCACACACAAATCACACAGCTGTAGACAGACAGACACCTGTGAGTTGCAGGTGAAGCTTTCTTGGGGTTTGTGGCTCTATGTGTGTGTGTGTGTGTGTGGTGTGTGTATGTGTGTGTGTGTGTGTGTATATGTGTGTGTGTGTGTGTGTGTAAGTTTCTTTGAATCTTCTGTCACTTCGTCAGTGGCACAGAGCTGACAGCAGGTTTGATGGTGGGTGGTGTCACTGTAGCAGCCTGCTCTCCACCAGCCGGGTGGTGCGGTTCTGACCGGGCGTGTGGTGCAGTTCTGACCGGACAGGGCCGGGAGAGGAGAGAGCAGTTCTCCGTTTAAAGAGTGCCGCGCTCGGTTCTTATTGGTGGAGAGATGGAGCGAGGGAGAGGGGTGTGAGCTTAGGAAAAGAGGGGAGGAGACCTCACTCTACAGCCTCTCTCTCTCCCTCTCTCTCTCTCTCTCTCTCTTTCTCCCTCTCTCTCTCTCTCTCCCCTCTCTCTCTCTCTCTCTCTCTCTCTCTCTCTCTCTCTCTCTCTCTCTCTCTCTCTCTCTCTCTCTCCCTAAGAGGGAGGCGGGGTTGCGAAGTTTCCTGGTCATTCGAGGTAACAGTGAGTGGGTCAGACGCTTACGTATGCGTATCGCCGAATCCTGGGCGTGCGCGTGTGTGTGCGTGTGTGTGTGTGTAAGCGAGCACGTGGTAGTGTGTTTATGGACTGGAGTAACCTGTAGCACAGTCAGTCCCACTGGCGCCAGCTCCGCCAGGATCTCGCATCCACCCGTGTCCCGCGGACTCCCAGTTTTAGATCCCGGAGCGAAGGGAACGTCCCGCGTCCTCCACCTCCTCGCGTCCAGCGTTCCGTCCTCAAGCCGACGTCGGCGGTTTGGATATTCCTGCTCCTTCTTCGTGGACGCCGCGTGGGAGTCACGGACGGTGTTGTACATCCAGTTGAACTGTTTATGTAGGAGGGGCTGTTAAAACACTCATGTAAGCAGGATTTGGGCTTGTTTGTTTGTTTTGATGTGAAAATGTTTGTGAAGGCTACTTCCTATGTTGCTGTCAGCTGTGGGATTGAGTTTGAGTTTAGTTGTTTTCCAAGTATGGTTTTTAAACTTGTTAATGTTTAATTTAAGAAATCTCCCCCAGTATGTGACCCGGCCTCTTAAGTGTTTGTGTCTGTTCTGTTGTTATGGTAACTGGTTACACAGACAAATTCATAACACAAGTACATTTACACTAAAGCACAAGTGTGCAATGTACACGTACAATCACAATCGCTAAAGCGCGTACACACATTCAGGTTACACGCAAATACTGTTATCTGCCCTCTGGGTCTTTAAACTGGTTGTGTAAAATGCTGACATCTATTTCAGTATCTGCCCCTCCCCCTGCACATACACACATTCCTCAGGTCTGAACATGGTACTGGGGGCACCGGGGGGCACCGGGGGCACGGCGTGGGCAATACGACACCGTGTTCCTGCTCTGGCCCTGCTGAGCGTAGAAACATACGTCGGTCTTACAGTGTCAGAGGAAATCCACCATGTTACAAGGAGTGGAGCTACCTGATACGTCATCGCCTTATTTATCACTCCGTTGGTGTCCACCTGTTCTTTTATTGCATTAAATAAAACAAATATAAACATACTCATATATATATATATATATATATATTTAAAGCAGTACTACTTTGATGTCACTGCCGTCTTATTGATGTGTTCTGTCTTTATAGCTGAATATCAGAAAATAATATATTCACATGATATGGTGATTGATATGTATTATGTATCGTGAAGCTGTCTTCAAAGATTGTAATAGTACCTTTTACCATATCTCCCAGAATGCCTTGCTGTCGCATGAATGGTCTTCCAAAACCAACTTGGTGTTATAGTGCTTTAAAAAAAGCCCTGGGTGACTACACACACCATACTACACACACCTCTCACTCAGATAGTAGCCTATATCTTTGTTTAGGGTTAGGTCCTGTCAGCCAGTGGCAAATGTTTAACCCTTTTGTGCACTTTTCTTGAGTGACCTCTACATTTTACAGATCTGTACATTTAAGCAGTTGGCGATCATGCTGGTGATGGTGGTCATGTGACCATGCTGGTCATGTGACCATGTTGGTCATGTGACCAACGATTTTGCTCCATGAAGCAGAGCGGCGGTGTCATTTCTGCGTCTTCTCGCCGTCTCGTTCCTTCTGTCGGAGGTTGATGTGGAGAAGTGATTCAGCGTTTACCAGAAACATCGAGGTGTTTCAGCCTCCGAAACCCGCCGGCGTTCAGCGTGTGAAACGAGCGTGTTCGATAAGCACACGAGAGCCCGGAGGGGATCACCACATGAAGGCGAGCCACGGAAAGTCTGTAGTAATGTTGTCGGGTGGCACGCATCGCTGCGGAATCCCCGCAGAATTATGGGAAAGGGTTAATGCTGACCTAGTTTCTGTGGCAACAGTGAGTGGCGCATGACATCATGGCTGTAATTATAGCTCAGGCCCGCCCTCGAGGCTGTGGTCATGTGACCCAGAGAGCCAAGCCAGTACATGCACACCAGAGGGAGACTGTCTTGAGCGCGTGGAGATGTTGAAGAACGGCATGTGCACAAAGTCGTTTCTTTTAACAAAATTCCCAAAGAGCAGTTAGAGAGTCTGATGCTCGTCTGCCCTCCGTAGTACAGCATGATTTTATGTCAGACGTACACTTGATGGTTGACGCTTACTGTAGGCTGTTTTCTGGTGTTTGATACATCAGGTATTAAATCACATGTTGGTCCTGTAAGAAACAGGATGTTAAAAGAGGATGTTAAAGCCTCGCCATAAACTGCTACACAACACACCAAACAAAGGACTGTGGTGTGCAGAATGCAGTTAACTTCACAAACAGACTACTGTACTGATGTTCTACCAAACATCCGTCATTTCTCCCTCAATGTAGCTTAGAGATCACAAACACACACACACATACACACACACACACACACACACACACACACTCCTCACCGTAATTCTTGGAACTCTTCTATATCGGTATTTTCTTTCTATGATTTGAGGGGCCACACTTCCTGTTTTGAGTGTGTAGAAATGTCAGGGGTGTGCGCTCGAGCACATAGTGCCTCTGTGATCTACCTTCATCAACACATCACACATTTAATTACCATATGTCATGTCAGCATATTTTTGACAGATATGTATATCATCAACATTACTGAGCTTTAATTTGATGCATAAACACCCCTCACTCTCTTTCTGTCTCTCTCTCTCACACACACACACACACACTGCTGCATCTGATAAAAAATGAGCAAGACTCGATGCTCTTGAGAGTTGGTGTGACAGTAGCGTGCTACCTACACACACACACACACACACACACACAGTGACTCAAACAGTGACGGCGAGAACCTGACAACAGCCACGTCTTCCCTGAGCAGCTGTTTACATACGCGACGACACTTTTCTTTCAAATGTTCCCGAGCGCTACTTCACGATCATGCATATGCACCAAGAGGCGGAGCCTAAGGACCCCCCCCCCCCCTTCCCCACATGCCGCAGTGCAGCCAATTGGACTGGCGACCCTCGGTTACACAGTTCAGTTATCGTGAGTCCAGACGTCGCCACTAGAAACACAGTGTTGAAGTTCAGATTAATAACTAACCATAAACTCCAGCCGAGATCACAAACAGCTGCTATCACTGCACTGAAAAGCAAAGGAGGTATTTGATGTGATGTGCTTTAAGCATTTCTCCAGATATGGCTTTAAAACAATGTAGGGATGCATAATGTGGTCTTCACCTTGGTTAGCAGGTAGAGAGCACTGCTAAACCCAAGGTCATGGGTTTGTTTCCATGGAGCAACACGGCCTGTTGTACTGATGCATATGAAGGCAATCTAGATAGGAATATCAAAAGCTATAAATGTAATTATTTATACAAGATGAAGAGCTCTGATCTTCCACTGTATGTATACATATTTCTATGTGTTATGATCAGACATCTGGGGCTAGGATGAGAGCAGCGGTTGCCATGACGCAGGCCGGAGGGTGTGATGGAACACTGCTGAGAAACACACGCAATACTGCAGTCTGCAGTGAAACAGGATCCACGGAGACGCTGGCCCTTTAAATACGGCTGTGTCTGCCATGAACATACGGGGAGCTAATCTTAGCTTCTCTGAGGGAGAGAAAGAGAGAGAGAGGGGGAGGGGAGGGGGAGAGAGAGAAAGAGAGAGAGGGAAAGAGAGATGAAGAGAGAGAGGAGGAGAGAGAGAGAGAGAGATGAAGCTGGCAGTGAGCCACTGTGCAGTGCTGTGAGGAGAGATGGTTCTCACTCTCTACTGCCGTCTTCTTTATATAGGAATAGGAGAGCGAGTCCCTGGATTGGTGTTGTTGTGAGCGATGGTTCTGTGTCCCTCTCCTGCTGTAGTGTTTTAACCTCTTCCACGCTGGTTGTACCACTGTGGGCTTGGAAACACTCCTGTGTTTTGAGGGGCTGTGAAAGTGAACACTGCTGGGTCTATGCCTGTCTTGCTGTAGGCTAGCACACACTTTCTCTCTCTCTCTCTCTCTCTCTCTCTCTCTCTCTTTCCCCCTCCCTCTCTCTCTTTCTCCCTTCCCCCTTTCTTTCTCTCTCTCCTCCTTTCTCCCTCACTCTCCGCCTCTCTCTCTCTGTCTGGTTATTCTCTCTATTCTTCATTTTTCTCTCTCTCTCCTCAGACCTGCTCTGTGTTTTGCTTGGTGCACAAAGAACGCTCTCTTAAAGCTGTTCTCCTGCTCTCTCTCTCTCTCTCTCACACACACACACACACACACACACACACACACACACACACACACACACACACACTCCTCCAGCTCTGCCTCTCTGAGTGATGAGACTAACTCCACCCCTCCCCCAACTCCCTCAGCCTCCCTCTCTCTCTCTCTCTCTCTCTCTCTCTCTCTCTCTCTCTCTCTCTCTCTCTCTCTCTCTCTGTCTGTCTTTCTCTCCCTGATACTCTATCTCTATCTTTGTCTCTCTCTCTCTCTAATTATCTCCCTATCGCTGTTTCTGTCCAGTGTGTCTTTTCTTTCCATCTTTCCTTATTTCTCTCTCTTTCTCCATTTCTGTATATATCTCTCTCTTCCTCCATTTGTAAATGGCAGTAATGTGTGTGTGTGGTGGGGGCTCAGCTGAGTGTGTGTGTGGAGGAGGGGAGTGGGTAGGGCTCAGCTGAGTGGTGCGTGCTGGTCTGCACGTGCCTTGTGTCAGGCAGGGCAGGAAGGCGAATCACCCACACACACACACACACACACCACCACCACATCAGGTCAGGGATATGGAGCAGGCAGAGGGGAGGGGGAGAGAAGGAGATGAGGAGATGAAGTTAAGACCTCCAAACATGGAGGACGGTGAGTGATGGAGACGGTAATCGTGGAGATGCGGGGAGACGTTGGTGAGCCTGAGAGGAGACGAAGGAGAAGGCACATGAGCAGTAAATGAGACAGGAGAGGTCGTTAGACAATTGTTGATGCTGCCTAACGATGTCGCCCTAACGAGCTGGTCCTAACGAGCTGGTCCTAACGACCTCACT
>NC_135213.1:35847151-35857151 GCF_052324685.1 Brachyhypopomus gauderio
TCTACTTTCGCTTCGTGTTTCCTCTGTGAGCGGGCAGAGGGAGCCAGCAGCGTCCGACGCGGTGGTGTGCTCGGCCGCGCGGCTCTCGGGGTCTCTGCCTCCGTCCACGGCTGACGGCAGCGTGCCTGATTCGCTGGTCTCTCCTCCATTCCACAGTACGTGCACAGTGCGAGTCAGATAATGGCCTCTCTCACAACACACTCACGGAAAAGCCGAGGGGGAGGAGGAACGGGAGGGAGGGAGGGAGCGAGGGAGGAGGGAGAAGAGGGGAGAGGGAGAGAGCGACAGAGCGAGAGAGAAAAAGGGAGAGGAGGGGTCTGTAAGACGGAGCAGACTGCAAACGAGAAAAGGGGGATATAGAGAGGGGAAAGGGAGGAGCAGAGACATAATGTGAGAAGGAGAGAGAGAGAGAGAGAGAGAGAGAGAGAGAGAGCACGACGGCAGTAGTGTCGGCAGAAGGAAGAGCGACAGAGAACAAGCGTGTGTGGGGGAGGTGTGTGTGCGTGCAGGCGTGTGTGTGTGTGAGTGCGTGCGTGCCGCACTGAGTGAGACAGAGGGAAGGAGAGAAGACGAGAAAGAGAGAGAGAGAGAGAGAGAGAGAGAGCAGCGAGGGGGAAGACAAGTAAAGCCTTAGAGCGGATTGCTGCCGGCTCGATTGTCCTTCGTGCTGTTGCCGCGGCTACGGTCCATGCTCTTTCCTGTGAGCTCCACCCTTCCATCTCTCCTCGTCGGTTCTGAGCGGACGGCCGGACCAGTGTGAGTACACGTACCTCCTTTCTTCAGAGTCCGGCTTGTATTTTCACGGTTATGGGCACCGTGTGTGTGAGTGCCTGTGTATGTGTAAGTGTATGTGTCGTGTGTTGTGTTTGCGTGTGAGTGTGTGTGTGTCGTGTGTGTGTGTGTGTGTGTGTGTGTGTGTCCGTGTGGATTTGTGTTCAGCTGTCTGCTCCCAGGGCCCACCCCTAACCCCCCCCCCCCCCCCCCCCCCCCCCCCCCCCCCTCCTCCCGGCCGCTCTCTGCTTTGTGCTGTCATCCTCTCTGGGCATCTGTTGTTTGTGTGTTTTGTGTGTGTGTGTGTGTGTGTGTGTGTAGATATGGATCCATGACAGAACTCGTGTTTTGCATGTTTTGTTTAAAGGGCTCTCTCTCTCTCTCTCTCTCTCTTTCTCTCTGTGTGTGTCTGTCTCTCTTTCTCTCTCTCACACACACACAAATACACTTTCACACACATTCGCATGTACAAACACACACTCACATACACACATAACCCATCTGTGGAGTTAAACGAGTGAGACAGCCTGTTCTGGTTGGGCGTGTTGATGTTGTGATAACGTTGGACTCCGCTGGAATGGAAGAGTTGTGGCAGATACAAACACTGGGGCACGTGCAGCCTTTTTTGTTGTCAATGGTGGCTGGGGCAGGCAATGGTGTGTGTGTGTGTGTGTGTGTGTGTGTGTGTGTGTGTGTGTACGTGCACACTCGGGTGTGTGTGTGTGCCCACACTCAGGTGTGTGTCTGGGTTTGAGAGAAATAATAGAATTATTATTTATTTCTTGTAAATGCTGGTCTAAATGTCCTTTGTGTACATGTGCTTAGCTTTCCACTTTTGAAAAGAGCAAAAAAATAATAATAATCTGTCGTAAGAGTCGTGTGGTGTAGCTGTTTCAAAAGCAGCGCGGACTCGTGACCAGTGGGGTTCCAGCCTGTAAGCCAAGCTTTCTGTCTGTCACACACTTCAAATGAGCGCACACGCACACACACATTTGTCAGGCTTCCTGCCGTCCCGTGGGATCTGAGCAGACACCGAGCGCAGAAGGTGAATTCAGACCCTGTACAGACGCCCGTGTCATCACTCAAATACATGACCTGTCACTTAAACATTAGTGAACTGAACCAGGATTCACTCAACCTCGTTCATCCATAAGATATTAAGATGTTCTTCAAATCCCAAGCTTAACTGTCTCATGGGTTTAATAGGTATAGTTTTCAGATTAATCGAAATTGTAATTTTATGATTAATTAACTGGTTAGAAAAAGAGGATTCAGAGAGTCAAATTAAAATTTTTTTGCACAGAAAAGTGATTCACCACAAGTTTGGAAACACAGCACTTTCGTTCACTGAAACGGTGAATTTTTCTTGAAATGGCAACAGTCACCATCAGCTGAAGAGCGCACTGGGGTTGCCTGTGGTGAGAACCAGGCAAAATTCTTCAGTGCACTTTCTGAAATCAGCCACACAGTTCACCCTCAGTGGCCCTGATTCCACATCACAGACAAAAGACTTTCTCAGATCACCCTACCACCCAAACTCCTACAAACTTCTGCAGTTCCACAGGAATTGTTGTGCTCGCCATATGAAGATGTTAAATTAGTACACTGGCACTCTTTTGAGCGCTCCCCACCACCACCACACCCTCCGCAACCACCCGCTGCTAACAACTTGGCTAAGAGATTAAGAGATTGTCAAAATTGTATTAATATGAATTTAAATGTTATAGAGTGCACAAAAACAAATAATACATCATCATATTTTTCCACTTGCTGTTAAGATCTAGACATATAAGGTATGAGAGTGTAAAAAAAAAATCACTTTTTTTGGACTAGAAAGCTGAAAGCCACATGCTATCCTACTCTCTCTGATCGGTGTGTTTCTCAAGGACAGTGAGTTCATTTCTGGAATCAGATCCTGAGCAGTAGCACCAAGCACCAGTTGGTGTAGGGAAAGTGGTCTAGGACAAAGGTGCCCACCCCCTCTAACCCCAACCACACAGAACCCACCAACGAGAGCAAGATGGAGGAAGACTGATACATGCCACGGATGGAAACCAAATATCTCAAAATCTCTATTTTAATATCCACACTAATCTAAACCAATTGAGAAACAAAACAACATGCATACAAAACGTTATTGAATACAATAAAAGAATATGTCGATATTTAGTTATTCTACAACTAGCTAAATATTTTTAAATATGCATATGAATGTATGCATTTCATTTTTTATAGCGGTTCTTCTCTTACCTGTATTATGTATCCTAACTCTAAACCATGCTCCACCCGAGACAAGTCAAGCTGCCACTAAAGATTTGAGCGGAAACATGAACCTGAAAGGAAGAGTGAAATCACCGTATCTTCCAACCAGCAAACCACATAACTATAAATAGCCAAATAACCCAGAATGAGTTCCCCAAGTTAGGCACCTTTTATTTATTGAGCATTCTTGGGAAGATTATTCACGGAAATCAGGATGAGTTTGTGAGGAGACGGTCCAGATTTGCGCTGTATTGATATGAGATGACCGAGGCAGCATTAAGAACACCAAGACTCACGATGGGTGTCAGAGAAGAGACGAGCTTAATTAGCTCAAACTGCAGGAATGGCTTCAAGAATCCCCCCCCCCCCCCCCCCAGAACAGGGGGTCAGATCTGCCAGAACTGGGTTCTGGGTCCAGAGCCTTTGCTTTGCTCTAAAGCAACCGGTTGAGCTTGGTGATTAGAAAACTTAATTAGGTGTTTCAGCCAAGAACGCTAAACTTTATACTGCTCAAGTTCACCACAACTCACTTGAGTCTGAGACTCTTGACATAGATGATGGAGATGGTTACTTGAGTAATATTAGATGTGAGAACACACAGTATTATGATCAAATTTGCACTAAACCGAATGAGCTGGTTAAGCATGTTGGCGTTTAAGGAAAACTTGTTTAAATGTTCATTCAAACTGCTGAAGGTTTTGAGTGTCCTAACATTGTATCCCCCTTTGTCTTTGTCAGACTCTTTCAGGGGTGGCTTCAGTGGATGGCCCCAGAGGCAGTGTCCAGATGGAAAATGACCATGAACGCCTAGGGAACGGCGTGTTGCACCAGGAGCCGTCCAATGGGTTGAACCGGCACGCAGGGAATGGAGAGGATACGAATGGCCTTGATGGGGGAGCTTTGGCCATTGAGCAGCAACAGCAGAACCACCTCCACCAGGAGACACTGGCATGTCGCCCCCAAGCGCAGGGTTGGTGTCCTATAGGAGGCGGTAACCTCCAGGAGCAACAGGCCGGCTGGAACGACCAAACAACCGGAAGCTCGGTGAACAATGTGGACGTGGAGGACGCTAGGAACCTGGTGGCCTTCTCGGCCAATGCTGGCTCCCTGCCCCCGTGCAGCGTCAATCAACCTTCACCGAACCCTAGCGCCCAGCTGTACGAGAGGTTCAGCCAGGAGATGGCGAGTCGCGGAGATGACGCTAAGCAGAAAGGATGGTGCGGGGATGGGGAGCCATGTGTTCCTGAGGATCTGAGCAAGCTGCAGACAGCACTGAGTCAAGCCCGCCATGGCCACAAGCCGCCCAACTGCGACTGCGAGGGACCTGAATGCCCAGACTACCTAGAATGGCTGGAAAAGAAGATCAAAATTGCAACTGACAGCCAGGACAAGGGACTTTGCAAGATGTCAGGGGCTCCCCAGCAGCAGTCGCAACACTATCAGTCTGAGCCCCAAACTCAACCCAGTGGGACTCGCGCCCCCTGTGGATCAGATCTGCAGCTGCAGAGCTCCGTTAAGCAACCTCCTGTCTCAAGACCATATGGCCCCCATACACCTATCCCCTGCTCACTTAGCGCACTGTCCATTGCCAAGGAGAGGAATGTCAGCCTACAGACAGCCATTGCCATCGAGGCACTGACCCAATTATCTGGAACTGGTGGAGCTGCAGGTGAGTCCACATCTGGAATCTCCCACCACCAAGCTTCCCCTCAAATGTCATCTCAGTCCCAAAATGAGATACAATTGGTCTCTTCTTCGCCTGGTCCCCTCACGCCATCGTCTGCCTCCTCGATGCCTCAGTCTGCCCTTCCTGGACATTTTCCTCAACAGGACCCTACATCATGGGAGCAGTCCAGACCTCAGTCCCAGGGCTCTGCTCACCAGTCCTCCCAGTACAGTTCCTCCAACTCCCCGTTCCCAAACTCACGATCAGCCACTGCTAACCCCTTCCCACCGCAGTGGCAGCAGGGCACCGGGGCGAGCTGCGAGAAGAACGCCCCTAGGAACCCCTGGATGATGTTGAACCCTGAGCCCCAGGCTCGTTTCCCCAACCCATCCCACTGCAGCGGCGGCGACCCGATGTCTGAGCTGAAGCAGCTCCTGGGAGACACCAGCGTAAAATACGCCAAAGCTGCCTTTAAGTTTCCAACACCTCCTCATGGGCTGAAGGACAGCCACAAAGCCGGCCAGCTGGCCATGCCTCATGTCAAGCAGGAGGTTGACCATGGGGATTACCCCGATCAGGCATCGTGTGCTGCAGTGGGCCAGTATGGTATGGTTAACGGTCAACAGCACTACCAGGCTCATCAGCTTTCTCAGTCCATAAGGCACTCAACTCAGGCAGCACTGCAACATCATCTGTGTTACAAGCGTAACCTCTTCTCCAATCCCCAATGCCAGACACTCCGCAAGTGGTGGCCCCAGACCACAGCAGAGAGCTCTCTAGACATCAAACAGGAGCCCAAGAAGAAGAAGAATGCTCAGAGCTCTCCACTCCTCAAGCAGCCGATGCTCGGTGCTTTGGGCCCACCTCTTCCGAAACCTAAACAAATCATTATCAAGAAGGCCAAGCAGAAGGCCTCTCAGCCTACCTTTCTCCCGAAGAACCAGATCGCTATACAAAAACTCCCTCCAAGCTTGCCAGTGATTATGCCATCCCTACCCAATTTTAAACCATCTCTACCAGGCACGGAGGCTGGGTTTCCCCCCTGTCCACCTCCATATAACCCCTCTCAGGTGGCTGCAAGCCAAGCTCCTCCAGCAGAATCTCAGGAACCCATTTTGAACAGCAGTAATACCCCCATCTCTGGAAACAATGCCCTAGGTCCTACATCTATACCCACCCCATTGCCCCCTGCCCATGAGGGACTGACTAGCTCAGGCCTGGCTGAAGCAGGGGAGGCTATAATGTCCAACACTTCCACACAACAGACCTCTGCATCTCAGCCCGCTCCACCGCTGCCTGGCATCGGTTCCCTGGATCCAAAATTCGAGGAGCTGATTCGTCAGTTTGAGGAGGAATTCGGGGAAGCTTCGCCCTCCATTCCTGCTACTGGTGCCCCAGATCTGGGTGCTGCTCCACCTGTGGTGACTGAATCACAACCAAACTCTAACTCAGGACAAGCCAGACCCCAGTCACCTTCCACAGAGGAGCTCAACAACCCCATCGTCACCCCAATTCAGCCCGAGTCCATGCAAGAGGGAGAGAAGGAAAGAGAGCTGGAAGTGAAGCAGGATGAAGCAGGAGAGAAAGAGGAAGACCCCTTGTCGTCCAGCCTGCATCCTGCCATCAAGCAGGAAGCTGAGCAGTGTGAAATAGATGTCAAGCCCTCAGGCCAGCTCTTGTCGCAGATGCAGGAGGCATATTTGCAGCAGCAACAGCACCGAGTCCTGGTGAATCCATTCACCACACCCTTCTCTCCTCCAAACAAACGCGTGAAGATCGAGTCATCGGGTGGATTGACGGTGCTTTCGACCACTGGCTCCTTCTCCACCGCAGGAGACGATTTAGATACTCCCAAGAAGGATGATTTTCCCATGACTCCCTCACTGAAAGGCTTCCTGGAGTCTCCAATGCGCTACTTGGATACCCCAACCAAGAACCTTCTGGACACACCTGTGAAGGATGACCAACCAGAGTTCCCCCTCTGTAATTGTGTGGGTGAGTATCTAAGATCCCAGGTTCCTAGATTATGAGGTTTCAAATCCAGTCCATGTTTTGGCTCTGTCCAATTTCCCAAACATGATGGGAGATTTTGTAGGTTCTAAGCAAGATATTGTAAGTTCTAAGTAATGGTTCTAAATGTATTTAAAGCTGCGATTCAGCGTAAATGTGTCTGGAGGTCTTCATGGACATTAATATATTAGATCATTTTTGATTGTCTCACTAACAAGCAAATCCATAAAGACATACATAGATACATATTAGCATATAAACTAGATATATTTTTGACAAACAGGATATCAACAGGATATCACTGTTTTTCATTACTTAAGGCATCATTTAGGTCAACTTATTTTTCAGCCTTGATGAAAAAAAAATCTTCCTTCAGGTTATGAAAAAAAAGTTGTTAGAATTAAGACATTAGAATTAAGAATTACAAATGAGAGGTCATTTTATAGGAGAATACTACCACACTCCAAATTTTAACCACAAAGAGATTCAGGGTATTAGAGGAATTCTTCCATGAAAATACCCATTGACCCATGAAGCTGTTTCTTGTGACTTTGAAAATGAGATATGGTTGAGAGTAGATTCCATTCTTTGCTAGTGGAGCAGTTTTTTAGGTGTGCTGAAATCACCATATTCACAAACCCACCACAATCATTTGATCCAGCGGGAGCCCAACCAAATCTCACCCTTTCAACAGCAGCCGGCTCTACCAGTCTGTGCCCGTCCACGTCTGAGAATGCATGGCCCTCCAGAGGGGTCCCAGTCGTGCCCCAGCCCCCCCTCCCGCGGGAACAATAGTCCTCACAGAAGGAGCTCCATTGTTGTCGCGTTAGACCAAAGGCAGCCAGGGTTCGGAGCTCTATGGTCCACGCAGTCAAAGCAGCAAGCCCAGGGTCTCCTCCCGCACTCAGGACACGATAAAGAAGACATGCTCGCAAGTGATTGGATGTTGTGCGTACGGTGGTTAGACATTAATAGCTGCAGACAGCAGGGAGGACAGGGTTAGAAGAGGTGAACCAGAACGAAAGTTCCTCCGATTTTTCATTTGATCCTCTCAGGATGAGACTGAGGGTGTGAAGGAGGTGAAAATGCTTCCTTCACCTTGTCTACTCTTTAACATTTGCATTGTGCAACCCTTCATTATTGATTTGAAAGCTGTATTTAGTTATAAATTAAGAGAAAAAAAAACGTTTATTCTTATTTTTTTTCCTCACAAACTTTACGGTGGATGTGTGCTCTGACCAGCTGTAGCCAAACACTTGTCTTCTCACTGTCACGCGGAGCGAAGGTCACCCGGCAACCGGTCTCCATAGTAAAACTTTGCCACACATTCCACCGTCAACTGCACACGATACACACAGTGTAATCTGATAGCTACAGCACACACACAGACACACACACACACACACACGAGCGCACACGAACAAGTAGATATCTTCAGCTTTTAAACACATTTTGCATGCATGGCCTTTCTCTCTGCTCCATCTGTCTCCCTGTGCCTGTCTGTCTCTCTAAATCTGTCTGTCTGTCTGCTGTCGTGTTCTCGCTCTGTTCTCTTGGCAGAAATGCTGAATTAGCTCCTTCATGCCTCGCACGTTTTCCTCTTTTACTTCATTTAGTCACTTCCTCCCACTGACCCCGCCTCTCTCTCACTGACCCCGCCTCCCTCCCAACTTACGCCCATCGTGGAATGTGACCTTAGATTCCCTCTGCTTCACACAAGTGTGCGTGCACGCTCTCATGCACACACGCACACACACACACACACACACACACACACACACACACACACAATCTGAGTCATTCACAGTGCTGGGAGCCCTCCCCATGAAGCAACACATTAACCGGCTGAGGTTTTTTTTGTTTTGTTATTTAAATGTCATCTTAAAGAAACATTGGCTCAAGGGTGTGTCTGGTTTGGTCTCAACACCAAAATATCTTCTGTTAACTGAACATCTCTGTGCTGTTCTAGTCGTTCTAATTGACATGCCTGAATGTTACATTTTTTAATGTGAGGAAAGGTCTGATTAAATGTCTCTCTCTCTCTCTCACCCCTCCAGAGCAAATTGTGGAGAAAGATGAAGGCCCCTACTACAATCATTTGGGATCAGGCCCTACTGTTGCTTCCATAAGAGAGCTCATGGAGAATAGGTAAGAAACTCCCATTACTGATGCACCCTTCTTAGGGTTCCTTCTTAGGGTTCCTTTGTCTACCTTCTGTGGGAGCCTTTTATGTAGTGAATGAGCATGATACTAGGCATCCAGCTGATACAATAAACACAACTCATATATCATCTGCAAAGTATCATATCCAACAACAGGACACCGAGAAAGGATGTTTAAAGAGCTTTGCTATATATAGAGCTGGATGAGGATATGCTAGCATGAGATTAGGTGTGCTCAGTGAATACTGAAACATTAGGTACTCAGACAAGGCATGAATACATGTCTTTAAAATAATAAATGGCAAAGGCAGAGTAAAATGAAACAATCTACTGCAAATTTTATTTCTGCTGGTTCGGTTTCAGCTGAATTTCAGATCCAAAAGCTGATTAAGAAGTCCTGTTCTTTCCTCAGGAAGACGACATTCACACACCTCTAGTGCTACAGTAGCACCATGACACCTCTGCAGTCCTCAACAACAGTGAACGCAGAGACGTCATAGCCTGCCAAACTAACACACACACACACAGAAATCAGAACCTCTTTTGACAACAAAGACGTGACTGACTTTAGCGTTTGTTAGTTTGTGATGGGAAGATGGAGACACGGTGTGGTTGCCGCTCTTGGCTCAGTGTTTTTAACACTTCCTCTTCGCCCTGTGCTTATTCTCCGAGTGTTAGTGGAGCTGGCGGATCCTGGCACAAGACACGTGGACAGATGTGGATAAGCATCTCTGTTCTCCTCTCTCCTTCCCTCTCTCTCCTTCCTTCTCTACTTCCTTCTCTCCTTCCCTCTCTCCTCCCCTTCCCTCTCTTTACTTCTGTTTTTTTCTGTGGTCCCATCCCTAGGGAATCCCTGACCTACAATGCAATGGAAATAAAAAGGAAATAATTTAGAAACAGCAAATCTACACTAGGCATAAGTGGGAGGGGCTGGGGGCGGGACGAGAGTAGGGGGGACGAGAGTGGGCGGGACGAGAGTGGGCGGGACGAGAGTAGGGGGGACGAGAGTGGGCGGGACGAGAGTAGGGGGGACGAGAGTGGGCGGGACGAGAGTGGGCGGGACGAGAGTAGGGGGGACGAGAGTGGGCGGGACGAGAGTGGGGCGGGACGAGAGTAGGGGGGACGAGAG